>NW_006766892.1:140665-234333 GCF_000275845.1 Dichomitus squalens LYAD-421 SS1
CGTGAGGCTAACAGTGGGGGCATCGCTGTCTGTACACGTCACATACAAGTGAGTGGGGCTAGTCGCTGTCGCACAGCATACAGGTAAGTCGCATACGAGGTTACTGCACAGGAAGCAAAGAGCACATGAGGCAACGCAGCAGTACTTTGTGATAGGTCGCTGAACGTGGGCTTGGCACGCCGCACGGGTGCGGGGAGTAGCGTACTATTATGTAATCCGAGAATTGTACCGTAGAGTAGCCACCTATAAATATCCTCGTCCATGCTCGATCTAGAACCGGATGAAGCATATGAACTTCTCAGTACTGTCGTAATTTGTCCCAATATGGTTGTCAGACGTTGAATAGACCGGAACATACCAATATCGGGGGGAAAAGATGCAAATAGACGTGAAAAGTCGATCGACGGCAAATAGCTTTTTGTGCCTTTTGCCACCGTTTTCCATCGATTGATACCGATTTCTAGCGATTGTTACATGTTTCTGTCTGGCGAAAAGACAGTAATACCTACAAATCGATAGAAATCGGTATCATTCGATGGAAAACGGTGACAAAAGGCACAAAAAGCTATTTGCCGTCGATCGACTTTTCACGTCTATTTGTATCTTTTCCCCCCGATATTGGTATGTTTCACTCTATTCAACGTCTGACAAACAGATTGGGACAGATTACAACAGTACTGAAAAGTTCGTATGCTTCATCCGGTTCTAGATCGAGCATGGACGAGGATATTTATAGGTGGCTACTCTACGGTACAATTCTCGGATTACATAATAGTACGCTACTCCCCGCACCCGTGCGACGACATTCAGTGACCTAAAGTACTGCTGCATTGCCTCACGCGCTCTTTGCTTCCTGTGCAATAACCTCATGCGCGACTTACCTGTATGCTGTGCGACAGCGACTAGCCCACTCACCTGTATGTGACATGTACAGACTGAGACAGTGATGCCCTACCTGTTAGCCTCACGGTGAGTGAGTGTACCCAAGGACAGGAAGGGATGGTGAGACTCTCACCATCTCGGAGGAGGGAAGAAAGGGTGCAGAGACGGGAGGACGGCCATCGCCCATGTTTATAAGAGTGTCGCAAACACCGATGGCGTCATGGACGAAGGAGCCGGGACGAGATCGAAGACAAGGTTGGAATGGATATGGTCGGAAAACCGTCGGTTGGCACACAGGCAGTATATATAGTGGACATGGATGCAACAGTAGTATATACGTCAAAGACCCGTTTGATACTTTCGATCGACGTCAAATGGTCTACTGTATATATAAAACGAGCCAATCGATATATGAAATGAGCCGCTTTAGACGCCGAGCTGTCAAACAAATCGCTCAGAAAAGACGGCATTAGATGGCAATAGGCAGCAATCGTTGGCAATAGGCGGGGTTTTCACTGGGGTTGAACCCCAGTGAGAACCCTGTCTGTTTCCTACTATTCTGGTCTTTTTCAGCCGATTTCTGTCTGGCGAAAAGACAGAAATACGTAGCAATCGCTAGAAATCGGTATCAATCGATGTAAAACGGTGACAAAAGGCACAAAAAGCTATTTGCCGCTGATCATCTTTTCACGTCTAGCTACATCTTTTTCTCCCGATATTGGTATGTTCCACTCTATTGAACGTCTGACAAAAAGATCGGAACAGATGACAACAGTATCATAAAGTTGGTGGGCTGCTTGATGCGGTTCTAGATCGAGCATGGACGAGAATATATATAGGTAACTACTCTACGTACAATTCTCGGATTACATAACGGTGCCTACACTACTCTCCGCGCCGCACAATAATTTATCATGCTGCCGCATTGCCTCACATGCTCTTCGTTTCCTGTGCATTGACCTCATACGTGGCTTACCTGTACGTGCAGCGGCCACTCACCCACTCACCTATATGCAACGTGTGGGGATAGCAATACATCTATGACCTACCTTTCAGCCTCATAAAGGTGAGCGAAGGCATCCAAGGAGAGGAAGGGATGGTGAGAGGAGGGAAGAAAGGGTGCCGAGACGCGAGTATGGCCATCGCCCATGTTTATAAGAGTGTCGCAAACACCGATGGCGTCATGGACGAAGGAGCTGGGACGAGATCGAAGACAAGGTTGGAATGGATATGGTCGGAAAACCGTCGGTCGGCACACAGGCAGCATATATATAATGGACATGGATGCAACAGTAGTATATATGTCGAAGACCTGTTTGATACTATCGATCGACGTCAAATGGCCCATTGTATATATAAAACGAGCCAATCGATACATGAAACGAGCGACTTTAGACGCTGAGATGTCATCCAAATCGCTCAGAAAAGACGACATTAGATGGCAATAGCCAGCAATCGTTGGCAATAGGCGGGGTTTTCACTGGGGTTGAACCCCTGATGAATATCGTTCCCGCGGCGACCACACGGTGGGGAATCCTGATATCTAGACGGGGGAGCGTACGCGTGCTGTGCGGGATACTATCGCGACCCCAGTGTTCGGACAGACCCCAGTGTTCGGACAAACTGCCGTGGCTCCCTCACCTGCTGTCCGATAAAGCTATAAAATTGCACAATGATGCAACGTAGAGACTCAAGTCAGATAAAAAAAGAATGGCGTGGATTGAGCGAGGTGTTGTTGCGATCTGGTAGCAGGAAGAGGTTCAGCAGATGAGCCATGTGCAATGTTGGTACTCGGTCCAGCTTCCTTGTCGAGCGCTCATCCCCGAAAAACTTTGGCACCGTTTCCTAGGCATCCTGTATATTATGCATATTTTTCCGAAGGTATCTGAGGTACAGAAGATGTGCAGTAGAATACCGGCCATCGAGCGTGACCTTGCGCCACAAGACAGTCCTTCATTGTCAATCTCCGCTCGAGCGCCTGTGCGCGCGAATCTGCACACTCGGGTCGGAGTCTTAACCGGCAGTTCTCGGCATATGTGACTTTTCGTGACCACTCCGCGGAGAAATGTCCGAACACTGGGGTCAAGACCCACTCCTCGCCCTCCCGTCCTCTCACTTCTGAACGGAGTGCTTTCATATTTCTCAGGTGTGTTCTATCATGGTAGATGCATGATCCTACAAATTTACATGATTATCGCCGCAGAGGGGAGGGAGCGACGCGGCGAACAGTTGTACTGGGCGCTCAGTTGTCCGAACACTGGGGTCGCGATAGTATGGCCTTCTCGCCGGACGGTGGTTCCGGCATCGGAGGGTCACACGGTGAAATTATAGGATTCATATCGGACCCACATCAGGTCTTATCGGTTGAAGGACACACCGATACTTAGTCAGTACAACGTGGTTCTATCCGTGCGGGAAGTACGTCACACTAGTAACGGTGCGGTGACTGTAGAGGACAAGTGATGGGCGGCGACACTCTCCGATCATAAGGAGTAGGAGACGCGCGCTGCTTAGGTAGTTCGAAGGTACGGTCGTTTGTAGCCCGGAGTGGGATTATGCTCAGCAGAAGAGTGAACGGTGTCAGCCAGCCGGGGTAATCGAGACTGTAGCGAGTAGCATCGATCAGAGACGATGTGCAGGAACATTTCTCCATACTAAGTACATGATTCGTGTCGAATGCTCGATAGCTTCTGCTTCGGACCGCGCCATACGCGTCTTACAAAGCTGCAAAGCCACCCTAAACCTCATCCTGCGGGTATCTGGTGACCTGGCCGCTCACTTTGGCCTCTCCCGGCGCCACGAACGGGAAGAGGAAGCGCTCTTCGTCAGGGTTGACGTACCCGCTGTCAAACACCAACTGCGGGTCCTGGTGGCTGGTGTTCCAGAGTAGCTCGGGAGGGACCGGCTGCAACTCGTCAGGGCTGAAGCCCTTGTAGTACGGGTTGAGCAGACCCTGGTCGAACTGTTTCTTTATGTACCTCTTCGCTTCGTTGAATAGCACGCTGTAGGCAGGAACGCTGCGCTTCTTGGCGACCCGGTCCTTGATGACCGCAGCGATAGCGAACGCCCACGGGTCGTGCAATCCCTCAGGACGCTTGACAGCCTTGATGTTGAACTGCGTCTCGTGACATCCGGAGAGCAGGATGCCTGGAGTCTTCGTGTAGGTCCCCAACTGCGCCCCACCTGAGGACGAGGCGAGAATCGTCAGGTTGACCTCTGACTTCAGATGCTAGTAAAACGGCACATCAGCGTTCGAGCCGTAAGAACCGGACAGTTACGAAATGTAAACCTACAGATCGAATTGTGCTGGTGAACCAGTCGCCATCAACGAGCCCCTCCTGAACTCCATCCTCGGCTGCGGCAAGCACCCACCCGTAATCTTTTCCGTCCGCCGGTTTGAAGCGGTCGTTCTCGCCAGGGTACGTGGTGCCGTGTGCATCGATATATACGAAGCGCACGTCCCCGGCCTTCGCCCCGGAGACCAAGTCGGTGAACTTTGTCTTGAAGTTACTGACGGTGGGTGCCTTCTGTCCCTTGGTGGACTGTTTCGCGCCGTTACTGGGCTCGACATCGTAGTAGAGCAGCTCGACATCATCGGTGGCAAAGCCGAGGTGTTTCGTGAGCATCTCCTCGATATAGAAGATGCCGTCGTCGGTACCGGTGCCGTAGCGAACGATGAGTGCCTGTTGTGGTAGCGTTGATACGGTCCATCAACGATACTACTCCGAGCATGGAACACAACAAGTGCGCACCTTTTTCGTGCCGAGCGACCTGAAGTCGGTCTGCACGAACTTATTGCCCTCAGACTTGCCACCTCTCGGGTTCGACAGCGTGAGCGAGCCCTCCTTGCCGTCGAAGCTGAAGTCGTAGGTGTAGTACGACGCCTTAAACGTCGCGGTGACGTGCCCGCTCAGGTCGGCTCTGACGTTCTGGAAGACACCATTGACGGGGTGGTTCGCCTTCTGATTCCCCTCAGCGTCGACGGTCCACTGGTGGTAGAGCCCGAAGAACGCGCCCTCGGAAACGCCGTCGGGGATAACGAGGGTAATCATCTCGTTCTTCGCGTAGGAGTACCAGTTGAGCTTGCCGGTGTAGACTACGGTGGAGGGGATGCGTGATTCGTCGGCATGCATAGCGGGTAGGGTGAAGGGGCCGGCGCGGTCGTTAGACGGGTTGCGCATGAGGAGGGAGATGGATTTGAAGTCGGCGGCGAGGGTCACGTCGAAGCTGTAGTACCCGAAGGAGACATGGACGCGATACTCGTCGGCGGTCTTGACGACGCTGCTGATGATGCCAGACTGACCCGGGAACCGGCGTGCGTTAGCTGCAACTGGAAACCTGACTATAACGGGCCACTTACGCGGGGCGTATTGTATTTCTGGTTGCCTTCGGCGTCGACTGTCCATTGCCAATAAGCGTTGACGGGGTCGTTGAGTGCGAAACCGACGGGGAAGACGAAGGTGATCGTCTCGTTCAATGCGTAGCTATACCAGGTGAATTTGCCATTGTAGATGAACATGTTGGCTGTGGTGTCGAGAGCTTTCTGGAGTGAGAGGTGTAGTCGGAAAGCTTGTTGTTCGTTGGCGATTCCCTATGTCTCCTTATATGTTGTCGACACAACAGTCCTTGACACCATGAATGGGCGCCCAACGGACCATCGTGAGCAGAATGCGTCGACTCGTGCTGCACATGAGAGGTGGTGTTTAGTCATTTGTGGCGACAGGAGGAATGGAAGAGTAGACTAATAGGTAGCACGGGCTTCTCATGTCCATACTATTGATGAAGATTTGCGCTAAGACGTTGTGATATCCCCCGGCCTCTCCAGCGTGAGATCTCACGATGACCATGTCGCCGGTGTAGACTGACAGCGACTCTTCATGCGAGAGGCTCCCAGACAGTGCTCGATGCAAAGTTTCCTAGAGAGGCCATCGGGAGAGAAAGTGTCCGGGGCTCCCAAGATGTTTTGAATAACACGAGTCCGGGACGAATGCATCTCCATCACGAAGATCTCACCAGCCCCCCGTTTGGAAGTATTAGGTGTAGGACGGCGACATGATGAAAGCCTCATGGCGTGAACGAGGCATCGCGTGATGTGCAAGCGTGACGACCTCGAGTGAACACACTTTAGTCCAGGATTCCGCTCTATTTTTTGCAGTTGGTCGCTGTAGATGCAATCCAGCGATTGTTTGAGACACGAAACTACACAGATGCAGCGTTATGCGACAAAAAACAGGTAGAATTGCATTACTAGATGTCTTACATGAACGCCACGGGCTTCCCTTTCAAGCAGCAGGTCCGACAACGTCTGCACCAGGTAACAACCACCGGAAAGTGATACTGAGCCTGATGTCCCGCTCGAGTAAGACGTTCTGCGGGCTGCCTGGAGACTCCTCGACCCAGTCGTCGAAGCGCTTCTCAATCCCATGTGTCCATCCGTACCGTGCCTCCTCCGTCATGATAAGCACACTTCCTTTCGGTAGGTACAGTGCGCATTGGCCTGGTGCAGGAGAGGGCGACGGTGAATCTGGAGGGCTGAAAGGGGGTTCGTCCAATGGCACCTTCGTAAATTGCATTGCACAACCTGAGCCTAAGCTGACCCCCATGATACCGTCGCCATACCGGTGCGGCAGGTCGACGTGAGGCGTTATGCCTTCGCCAGGCCAGTAAAGATTGATAATCGCTTGGCGTGCTCGCGGAGGTCCTTGGTGCGAAGCAGGCGCGGGAGAGAACAATACATCATGGACCTCTGGAGGTACACGTGGCCGTAAAAGGAGATCAAGTGTGGAGAGGAGGTCGGCGAGGAAGGATGGCAGCTTGGTGGAGGGGTTGGAAGACGTACCCTCTGGGTCTGAGGAAGGCGCACGCTCAAAAAGCATGACTTGATTCCCAGTGCCCTCATGGAAGAATGTACGGATACACGTCCACATGAGGTCCTCTTGAATGTCTTCTGGGAGAAGGAGGGTTGAATCGAAATGGAGGCCTGGGATAGATGGAGCGGTGCGCTTCGCCGGGAACAAACCAGGATCTGGGAGCAGCTCGCTTGCTCCCCGGGCAGTGCTAGTCATAGCAGTGCGCAAATCATCGATGTCTGGCATGTCCAGCCGCGGTGAAGGTTCGTCGAACAAGGAGTCGCCCTCGGAGTCTGTACTTGACAAGAGTTCGTCAAGGTTTGGGGATAATGCCTCGAGCGCTGCGACATCGGTGACAATCCGCAAGGCCTTCCTGCCTAATTCCCTGGTATCTCCTTCCTTTGAGGCTTTCTGGGGTCCATACTCGGCATCGTCTATAGGCCGTTTCCGTTTGTTGGAGAGGACAGGAATGCGGGACTCGGGGAGGGTCATGGTGGTTGACGAAAGCGAGCCTGCGCAGGTTGTGATGTACTAGAGTCCTGCCCCAGCAAGTAGCATAACGCACGTTCTAGTCAGACCGAGGGAACGAGATGTCAGCCTAGCCCAATTGCCCACACCGGAGCCGTCGTCGGCGGAGGAAGCAATGAGACGCCCTTCCTCTAGATATTTGGAGGAAATTACGTAATAAGCGCCGCCGACATTGCAACAGCGAGCGCGCTCCTCGACGCGACGTCGCCCTCAACTGGACCCCTCAGTCTGACTCCGCCAATCTCACCTTACTTCGACATGGAGGAGACGACGGCATCAGGAAGACCCACTGTGGACAGAGAGAAGGTTCGTGGGTTCACAGCCTGCATCGACTAGGGAGGTTGCTCATGACGCGGTATTCAGACGGCACCGTTTCTCATTCGGACTTTCGTCAAGATCGGGACATACCACCGCTTGGCCCAGTTCGAAGATGGGCCGCTGCCTCTTGCTGACGAGCAGCAAATATACACCTGGTATGTGCTTCGCCACGAGCAGGCCTCTTGTCGCGTCTCGCCTCCCTGACGCTGGCTCGTGTATCTCCAGGAAAGACGCAACGCTGCGCGAAGTCCTGACGACCCTCCGCTCTTCCGCCCCCGCCTCAACCGAGTATCGCCACCCGCTCGCCCGCTACTCCTTCCGCGCCGTCTTCGCAGACGCCGCGGCGCGCGGCCGCTACTCGCAAAAAGACCTCGGCATGGTCTACTCCCGCGACATCCTTGGCGAGCCCGGCTCGCTCGTCCACACCGCACCCCGCCTCCTCGAGGACGTCGAACCCGAAACGTCTAGCAGCTCCGAGTCGGACAAGACGCTCGACGAACTGCGGTTCGTACCCGGGGACTATCTCTGCGTAATGGTGACCCTCCCGAAGGGCGTTGTTCTGCCCTCTGGACCCGGGGGCGAGCTTTCCATCAAGGGTAGCGCTGTTGGAGGGGCTACGAACGGATGGAAGGGTGCCGGAGGCGGCGGACGTGGAGACAGCGGGTGGGGCGGAACCGTGGCGGCCAACCCAGGACCCGGCTCAGGACGTGGCGGTGGAGGACATTGGCGCGGAAACTCAGGCCCCGATCATGGCGTCGGTCGTGGGGGTCGTGGTCGTGGTGGGGACGTCGGCAGAGACAGAGACAGAGACCGGGAGCGGGACAGAGATAGGGACAGAGACTTCAGGGACCGGGACCGGGATGACCGACGTGCGCCCCCACCGAGGAGGGACTCGCCGCCGCCACGGCGCGGTGACGGTGGCTGGGGCAGAAGGGCTCCCCCCTCACGGTCGCGTAGCCCGCCGCCGAGGAGACGTGGCCGGTATGATTGAGTTTCGCTCAGACCACGCGCTGATGCTGTTTTCTCCCTCTGATTTTTGCCAGTTGTGCGTTGCCGTGTCGTGGATGTTGCTTGAATCTATTGCCGCCTTCCCTCGAGATAACCATTCCTGCCCCGATGTTTCGTTGTTCATGTGAGTACCTGGCCTGTGGAAATACGAGAAAGTGCGCTCATTGTAAAGTAGTCAGGATCGTTCTCGTTAGCAACCCTCTGTGACCATGTACTGTGAGATGCTCCTGTTTTCTGTAGGCACACAAGCTGCCCCTGCATACTGAATGAATGTCCATTTTCGCCTTGAACCATTATGCCAGCTCGGCTTGCCTTTGAGTCTCTACACGCGACTCGTCTTGTCTCAACCTGGATCAGAAGACCGTGTATGCGTGATAATACCGCAGGTCCTTGCCCTCACCATCTGCGGAAGTCGGCTCTCCATGGAGACTGCTCAAATGGCTCGATTTGCACCAGTCGAGAATGTCAGCTGAGTCTAGTAGAGAGATATGGCTATGACATCTGCATCGCACTATGTGCTTGCAGGTGTGCTCGAAGAATAGCGGGTACAATAGTGGGTCCTCGTGACGTACCAAGATCACGTATGATGATGAATTATCAGACGATGTATACAGAGCACGAATGTAATTGCATAGATGATAGCTGGTGACAGCATGAATATACGGCTTACATGACATAGGGTAGAATGTTTTGAAATCTCAGCAGTGTACAGTATGGTGCAAGAAGCTGTGGCTGCATAGTGGAAAACGGGTCTAGCAATAGTTATAAAACGATACAAACTGTTGGTTGATTAGATCCCGAGTGGACCAGTTGCGAATCCGTGATGTAGGAGGTATCAAAGGAGCCGAAATCTATGTATGCTACAGTGGGGGGAGATGGGACACGCAAACCGAGGAGCGACGAGGGTACACCAGTAAGATACTGTCCGTATGAGATGTGAAGCATGGTGGATGTAGGGGGATGATTGAGCGATGGGAGCGATAGGGAACATCGAGAGCAGAGCAACTCCGAGAATAGTTTTAGGCATAAATATCGTCCGAGCCTGTCGTTTTGTCGACATCCGAGTCCGAATCCCGCGGACACAGTCGTCATAGGACGCCTCACGCGTTCATCGGCTCGCAATCGAACTCCAGGTCTGTCGCGACATCCTCCCACGCGTCCATCGTGTTGAGGAGCTTCGCGGTCTTTGCGCGGATGTCTGCGTACGCGTCGCGCCCGAGCACGAGCCATAGTGGCCACTCACGGCCCTTGGCGCGGCCCTCGCCCTTTACGACATCGACGAGGAGCTCCATCGCCTTGGCGGGGTCGCCTCGCTCTTTGCCCGCGATGGCCGCGAAGCGGGCCATGCCCGTATTCCGTGCGTCCTCGTATGCAGGGATGCGTGTGTTGATCGTCGCAGGATATGCGTGCACGCCTTCTGTGCGGAAGGAGCCTGGAGCGACAATCAGCACCCGGACACCGAATGGCCGGAGCTCAGTGGCGTAGGTTTCGCCGATCGCTGAGGAGAAGGTCAGCCAATGATTTTCAGGGAGCTGTAGAGAGCGGAGCGCTCACCTTGTACGGCAGCTTTCGATGCAGCATAGAGGCCTGCGGGCTAGATGGAGGATGGCGAATATCAGCGATCGGCTTTTTGGGATGTTGCTCCAGGCGGGGAAGACATACCGAAGCCTCTGGGCGCCATGCAGAGCGGGAACCTAGGATGACAACCGTACCGGAACGGCGTTCCCGCATGTGTGGGAGGACTGCGTTCGTAACGTTGAGTACGCCGAAGAGGTTTGTTTGGAACTGGGTAAGCGCGGCAAGGGCCCTGATAGACGGATCTGTCAGTATACATTCCGGCAAGGGAAGGACGAATGCCGAAGTACTCACCCTCCCTCTTCCAAGATGGCCTTGACACCGTAACCCGCGTTGTTCACGATGACATCGATGCGACCCCATACGGCCAGTGCGGCCTTGATACGCTGCGCGATGACCATGGTGTTGTCTGATATGTCGAGCTCGGCTAGGTGTAGGTTGGGATTTGACGAGGGAAATACTGCGCGGAGCTTCTGGATGTCGCGTGCAGTAGCAATGACGCGGTCCCCTCGTGCTAGTACTGAGGCTACTAGACGCTTTCCGAAGCCAGACGAGGTACCTAAGGGACAAAAGAGGCAGGAAAGTGAGCTTCGATCGTGGGCGATACGGCGGCTGGCTGGCGAGATTGACGCACCGGTGATGAGCCAGATCTTCTGCTGGTAGACACCCATAGTGCTGTGACCAAGTGTGTTGTGTCGTGTGGGTGACAGACGAGACAGTGACAGAAAGAGGAAGGGCAGGAGATGAGGGGAATGAAACAGTCGTTGGGAGGATGAGAGGATGCATGGCTGACAGGAGAGGCAGTATAAGTACGAGTCGCGGTGAGTCGAGCGGGAGGCGGCGCACTGGCCCGGAGCTTGCCACGCTTCACTCCGAAGTCTGTGTACTTGCGTTCGTTACATGTTTGCGAAGACCGAGGACTGCTGCAGGCAGAGACTCGCGCACACGGCGCCGGGACAGCCCTGTCATGATGAGTCGATGTCAACCTATTCCTGGACCGAGATACTGGATCAACCCACTTACAGAAACAGAACCCAGATCCCGATTCGGATGGTGCTTCACACTCCGAAACACCTCTCCTCGCTGGACCAGATTGATCGTCCCGATGACCCACAGTAAGTGCGCACGGCGGCGGTGCACCGAGGCCACATCTGGACCGTCGACGCCCGGCCAACGGCGACGGACGGCAGTCGTGCCACAGACAAAGTGGGAATACAAGCAAGCAACAGCGACGATACACACCATTGAACGCATTACAGACTCCATCCATGCGATCGTCGTCAACCAGTCCAAGTAGAACTGGCTGGCTCTTCACACCGACATCTGGCGCCGCTTCGGTGATGAACTGTTTGTAGCCCGGCTGACACACTCCCGCAAAACGTCGAGTCATCGCAACTCTCCGGCTCACCAATCCGAGGGCAGTGTGTCCCTACTCCTTCAGACCAGCCTAAAACTCGTCTAACATACATTGACGTGGCCTTGAGGCGTCAGGTTCCCGGTCATAACCCGGTATTTGCATTGGTATGGCGCGGAGGAGGATCAACGTTACCCCGGTCGGAGAGCTCTTACGCACCCGCCACACTGCTATCTGCTCCCGCCCGCTGCTGACATAACAAGTTCCCATGGAGGCGGTAGGACGGAATGGCGACAGAGCGGCTGGAAGTTTGCACGAAGTTCGGGAGATGCCATCGTCACCGCCTGCACTGAGCGGCACTGCTGCGTTACACCTCATGCGCAACGCGACACGACCGCATCCAGAGTGGATTCGAGCTCGTCGAGCACAGGCAAATGCGCCGCAGTTGCCGCCTCGGGACCGAACCAGGCACAACGATATCCGAGTATCCATAACTCAAACTCCAATCTTTACAGGCATATTTGGACAAATGCTGCGCAGCCAGAGTGGTCCGGCGGGACCACATTATGCATTACAATGAAGCGGACATGTGCTCGTCGTGTTGCTATCATTGCTAGGATCCATTTCCACCCTTGTTCTGGTGTACTCGGGCTGACTAGCTGCCCGCCATCGCGCAGATTTCGGCCCAGACACAGCGGGGAAGGTGGACCGCTCGTAGCCCAAATTGCGGACCGGGCGGATCTACGACAGCTAAGGTGTTGATAATGCCAACTAACGTGCAACCGCCCGCATACGCCTACTGCGGCAATTCAAACGGTGTCTACCAACTGGTTGACCGTTGACGGATTCCACAGACCCACGGACGTCATGGACCACGCGTGAACGTCGATCCACCAAATCGAAGGCAGGGCAGGCGCGGTGAGAAGCCGTAGTTGGCCCTGGCTGTTTCGGTGTTCGCCTGGTATTCCGGAGAAGTTAAAAGGACCGCGCGGCCCGTTTTAGAGTTAAGCTCCAGCGCGTGGTCCGCACATTCAGGGTATTGTTACAGCCATGAAGACTTGATGGATCGCAGATACTAGCCGCATGACTGACCATCTCGTATCCTATTCAACCATGGCGTTCGTGCGTCGGCCCTGGCCATCGGCCGAGAATCTGCGAAGAGGTCGTTGCTTGAGCAGCCGCCCCCAGTCGTCAGCTTGGAATGCCTGGAAGAGCAACGCGCACGCGCAGCGACTATCCACATATCCGCGAATGTCGGCCCCACGTGGCACGATGTACACCGCGGGGGAGCAACGCAACAGCACCCCGGTGACCGCATACTCACCATAGCCGTACGTACGCAGGAAGCATCGCCGCTGTGCCACACGGGGTGCGGCCTCCGAGTCCTCTTCACATCTGGCCTGTCAAGATGGACATGTCTAGGGGGGGCATAGCTCCCGGAAAGGCACGTTCTCGGTGATATTGACAATGTGAGCAGACTGGCCGCCCGCAAAGGGGAAGTCAACAAACAACATCCGAAGTGGCAGTGTTCGTTCATACTCACCTTCAAATTTTACCGACATTGTTAGGCTTCGGGGACACGCTCCCTACATCGCTTCCCGTGGCCGTGCTTCTCGTCCATCCATCAGTATCCGGGCGTGAAACCGTTCAACGCTCTATAGCCTTACCTGTAACCTGGGGCACGTTATAGGTGCCCAGATACCGTCGCCTTGTAGCCTGCCTGCCACATGCTAGGTGCTGGTGGGTGACATCATGCGGTCGAGGGAAGACACTGGTCAGCACAAAAGGGAGATGTCGCACGGAGGGTGCAGATCACCGCCTGGGACTGTGACTTTGCTGGATTAGATGCTTCGGCGCAGGGACGCAACACAGCACAGGTGATCTAGCTGAGACATGCTCCAAGTCTGGCAAAGCCTTGAAGCGCATTGTCCTCGGATTGCAGTGTCGCCGCGAGATGGGCATTGACTCCCGATCTTGCGCAGGAGACACTTGTTCAGATACGTGCTGTGATTGGATTTGAATTGCATGAGACGAGAGATGGTGTCGTGGCTGACACCACTTGAAGTATGGCTGCCAACAGCGGGTACCTCAAGCTTGGTGTTCTTGGAAGTTACGCCGCCGCCAACCTGATTTGTGATCTTGTCATTCCATTGCAGAATTTAGAAGCCAGGATTGCGGTCTTGTATAAGTACCGGTGGCGTCACCACGGTGGTGGCAGATGATGGTGGCGGCAAGCTGCATGCAGGCAGGTACATAGGCGAGCGCGCTTCGAAAGCGGCGTCGAGCGCCAAAAGGTCCGGCATTAGTAGCTCAGTTGGTAGAGCACGTCGGTCGTTCGAGTCGTACTCGGCTCATATGGCAAACTCTTCCTCTGACGCATCCATCCGACATGGCTATCGCGCTGGCCCGGCTGTTAGCTATCATGATACTGACAGCGGCCCCTCTCCATCGACGTTTTCCATGCAAATGATTAGGCGTACCCTCCAAGCCAGCAATTGACATGGATTCGAATGAGTCATCAGTTCAATTGTGGGAACACATGGCGAGTACGAGGGCCCAGTCGGCCCGTGGATCCTGTCGGAGCTGGCCATACGCTTTCAAGAGGAGGGCAAGGAGATCGCAATCCTCCTTGCACCGCAACACTGGTATGGTGTCTAGATGATATCGTGATTGAGCGTATCTACTGACTCATCTGCCACACAACCCAGGTACTACTCCTACCAGGAAACTAGTCACTTAGGAGCACCTGGAATTGGGTCCAAGGCGATGTCATCAAAGTCCACCCCACTACCTCTAAGCCGAGACTCCGTAGTCGCTGCGCACAAAGTAGTGGAAGGGCAGATTCACCGGACACCGGTCCTGACGTCGTCCTCGCTGTCCGCCTTGCTGCCGAGTAAGAACACCTTGTACTTCAAGGCCGAGAACCTCCAGAAGGGTGGTGCTTTCAAGTTCCGCGGCGCCAGCTACAACTTGTCATGCCTGGCGCCAGAAGAGCTCGCGAAAGGTGTTTGTACGCACAGTTCAGGTAAAACGTCAAAAGTGCATACCCGCAGATATGATCTCGATGCTCACTCTAGGCAATCGGCCATCCCTATTGCATCTCGCAAGGCAACCACGCCGGAGCGTTAGCTCTCGCCGCAAAGTTGCGAGGCGTCCCTTGCTATGTAGTGATGGTGCGTGTGCCTCGCAAGGTCTGACTAGAGTGCGCCCACACGCCCCTATTCCCTACTCCGGCGTTCTATATTGCTACCAGATTCTATAGAAGCGTCCCGATCTCTGGTGACTGACATAGCCTCCCGGGCATTCCAGCCGAATAACTCCGCGCAGCCCAAGATCGACGCCGTGCGCGCATACGGCGCTACTATCACGTTCTGCGAGCCCAACGCGCCCGCGCGCGCCGCCACGCTCGCATCGGTCCAGGCGCAAACCGGGGCGACGTTCATTCCCCCATACGATGCGGTCAACACGATTCTGGGCCAAGGGACCGCGCTCTTGGAGCTCATCGATCAGGCCCCAGAACCGCTCGCAGCTGTGATTGCTCCAGTGGGCGGAGGGGGCCTTCTCGCGGGTACGGCGCTAGCTGCGGACGGCACTGGAATTCGAGTCTTTGGCGCGGAGCCGGTGGGCGCGGACGATTGTGCGAGAGGACTGGAGGAGGGGAAGAGGAGAGAGAACGTGGACGCACAGACCATCGCGGATGGACTGAGGACGCCCGTCGGGGTCCTGAATTTCCCTATCATCCAAGAGAAGGTCGAGAAGGTCATCACTGTCACGGACGAGGTATGTCCACGGACCTCGCCCTTGGGTTGGGTGCACTTATTCATTGTTTATGCGCGATATCGAACAGGAAATCATTGAGGCCATGCGACTCATGTGGGAACGCTTAAAGATTGTAGTCGAGCCCAGTGGGGCGGCGTCGTTCGCTGCGATCCGGAGTCCGAAGTTTCAGGAGTTGGGCATCGAGGGCCCTGTCGGGATCATTATCAGCGGCGGAAACACTGACCTGTCCAAGCCCTTGCCATGGGTGCGAGCAGATCATTGACTGCCACGCACACAGCCGTCTCCAACCATGCTGTTCTGTATGTGTACTTTCGCTTTTGCTGAGGTCTTCGCTGTCGGACTTTGTTTGCTGAGTACCACACGGGCGTGTGTGTTTCTGCAGACCAATGCCGCTTTCGCCGAGAACGACGTCACAGTGCTTCCCTTCGGGATGTCAAGTAGTTTGTCGGCCTGCGCTTGTCCTTTTGGCACACTGCGTCTCTGCGAACCTGACGTTGATGCTGAGGTACATGTCACTTCCCGGCTATGTTGAAAATTAGCCGGGCACATGCACACAACTGGAAAGCCGGACACGACGCAGCATACGCACAATGCCTCGAGCAGGGTCTATGGCTTGTCTAGCCCCGGTGTCTGTGAAAATATCAGCGACGTGTAGTTAGCGTCAAGGACAAAATATCCTATTCCTCGCTGTTGTCAAGTCTCCGGGTACGCCGCCTCGTGTACCCGCATTCAACGCCCACGCAATGGTCCGAGAGCATTCGTCTTCACGCAAGCTTTGTATGTCACCGCAGCCGTTCAGCATGGCGTTGCTGTATGTCAGTCGCTACGCCGCAGTTCGGTTACGCCCGGCGGCCTGGATGCTCGATTGTTATGCCGACATGCCCATGGCGGGTTCACAGGACTGTTCTCGTTTGGAGTAGCGCAAGACCGTTATGCCCAATGAGCATAGCTATGGCGCAGGCCCGCTCGGCGTACTGGGGTCCTGCGATAATCGCGGGCTACAGTCATGACGTCTCCAAGTCGATGGCCGACGCAGAGCAAAACTGTTGACACTGACACAGCACAAAGGTGCACGCGGCGGCGTTACTGTGTGCAGAGTTTCAGAGGAGCATCGCGAATGAGTTATTGTGAATACGATCGGTCTGAGCTTCTTCCAATCCCATGTAACCTATTACGACGTTGTTTGACCATATTTGGTGGTATATGTATGTGCTTATTGCCGAAGCTCGAAAGTATCTCCGGCGACAACGAATTGCGGCGGGCGTCCACGCTTCATATGTACTAGGCGGGAAGCACTGATCTTGCTGCCGTATTTGTGTGCACCATAATTGACACGCTGGTATGGAACCACTTGTATAGGCAAATCCGCATGACTTAGGGTGATACTTCGTTCACTGCCACCCAATGCCTTTGCCGAAATGGGTACAATTGCAAGAACAGTGCCAGTGAGTCATAATGAATGCCGTATAGTATGCTGATGGGAACCGAGTTGTGTAGAGAAGTATGTAGGAGTACATGCGCGCAAGATGCTCACTTAAGTAGTATGCAGCCATAGCCATGTATAGTGAGTCCATAGTCCGATCCGCTTCTCGTGCCGTATTCGCGTCGGTGGGGGCTACCGCAACTCCTTGGGCGGAACCCACTCTGGTATCTTCGCCCAATCAAATTTCTCACTCTCGTTCTTGAATTGCTCCAATGCCTCCTTCGGCACCAAGTCAATATAATTTGGCGGTAGGAGGTCGTCATATTTGCTCGCGCCCGGCTTGTACAGCTTGAGCTTCCGTGCCTTCGCGAAGTCCGGCTTGATCGGTGGGGGCTTCGCGGCTGGGGTGGTAGGATTGGGGGCGGAGGAGTTGAAGATGAGCCCAAGGGTGGAAGGCTGGTCTTGGGTAATGACGTTGGACCCAAATGCCCCTGTGCTAGGTCGCGAGAAGGCCGAGTTCGAGCTGAAGGCTGATTGGACGGGAGCAGCGGTCGAGGTTGGGAAAGCGGAAGGTGTTGAGGTCTGGGGCGCGCCAAACGCAGAGGTGCCGAATGCTGATGTAGGCGCGGTAGTCGACGCCGCGTTCCCGCCCCCGAACGCAGATGTTGTGTTGGAGGCATTCCCACTGCCTAGTGATGGTTGACCGAAGACGGATCCACCAGGGGCCTTAGTCGCAGCAGCTAGACCGAATGCAGACGGTTGTCCACCGGCAAAAGCGGAGAAAGCTCCGCCACCACCTCCGCCAGTGCTGCCAGCGGCAGGCGTAGTGCCTGGAGCAGGAGCAGAAGGGTTCGCGAATGCAGAGAACCCCCCACCGATAGGGCCTGTTGTCGAGCCGAATGCAGACGTGGTCGGCTTCCCGAATGAGCTCTGGCCAAATGAAGACTGGCCGAAAGCTGACGTCGTTTGCGGGGCTCCGAAGGCTGACTTCGGTGGCGCAAACGCAGAAGGATTCGTCCCTTGTGCTGGTTGGCCGAAAGCTGACGTGGTGGTGCCCGACGCGGGTTGACCGAACGCGGACGTGGCGGTGCCTGACGCTGGCTGGCCGAACGCTGATATCGAGCCCGTCGTAGCGGGTTGGCCGAATGCTGACTGGCCGAAAGACGACTGGCCGAAGGCTGACGTCGTGGTTCCACCTGCTAGTTGTCCGAACGCCGAGGTCGTCGCGCCCTGTGCCGGTTGGCCGAAGGCAGACGTTGTTGTCCCAGGCGCGGGCTGACCAAACGCAGAAGTTGTCGTCCCCTGTGAGGGTTGACCAAAGGCGGACGGTGTGCCTGCAGGCTTCCCGAACACCGAAGTCGTGCCCCCGGCGGCCTGGCCAAATGTCGACGCGCCCTGCACCGGCTGGCCGAACGCAGACGTTGCAGGCGCAGAAGCCCCAAAGGCAGAGGTAGTGGCGCCCGGCGCAGGCTGGCCAAACGCAGATGGTGCAGTCCCCGACGCCGGCTGGCCAAACGCAGTCGTGCCTGCGACGGGCTGACCAAACGCAGTCGTCGGAGCGCCAAAGGCAGACGATGTTCCCCCAAACGCGGACTTACTGAACGCTGAACCTCCTGCGGCTCCGCCACCAAACGCCGACGACTGGCCGAACGACGACTGGCCAAACGCCGAGGTCGTGTTGTTGGATGTCGCGTTTGAGCCAAACGCTGAGCCTCCTCCGCTACCGCTGAAGGCGCCGAACCCTGAGGGTTTCCCGAACGCGGAGGAGGATGCGGGCGCGCCGAACGCGGAGGTGCTCCCGAATGCCGACGAAGAGCCGGGCGTGTATCCAGTGGGGATCCCACCAGAATGGTGCGCGTCATGGTTTTTGACAGCGTGTTGGTGCAGGCCTTGTATGTTTGCGCGAGCGTTCGCATATTGGGAATTGGCAGCGGCGAACCTCTCCTCTTCGAACTTCATCTGTTGTGGCGGGGTGGTTGGCAAAAGTTTGCGCGTAGTAAGGTTAGGAGGTGGGACGTACATAGTCTTGTGTCGTTCCAACGCGCGCAGCCTCTACGGCTTTGAATCGCAGCTCCTCCGGCGACATGTCGAGGCCTGTCATGAGGGTGGGTTGGTACTTGGCGGGCCCGTACGTCGATAACGGCCATATGGGACGTTCGCTCTCTAGGTCTCGCGTAATGGATTCAAGGCTGAAGTTCATAGCAGGAGGTTGTTTGGACATCGATGGATGTGGTCAGACGAGGATTGAGATAGGAAGAGAGGAGGGGTGCGAACGTAAATAGTGAGGATGTGGCGGGGGTTCCTGAGCTGCTTCCAGGACCAGATGCCGTCCAAGAGTGGTCTGTTATGTCATTTTCGTAACCATTAGACTAAAGAGGCTCGTGATACAAGACTTGGTAGCCGAATGTGGTAGGAGGGGCATTCAGAGACAATTGGATACGCACTGCCGAAGCCGCCTTGTCTTTGGCCATCACGCGGATGCTCGTTCCTGCAGCTGTTTCCGAACTTGCACTGGCCGCGCAGGTAGTATTGGCATACAACCTGACAAAAGTCAGCAAGGCCCAATATGATGAAGTTCAGGATAACGGTATACCATTGCTGGATTAGCGAGAGAGGAGGGGAGTTGCACTCAAGCCGTGGGCGAGCGCAGTATAGCTTCGATCATGTGAGTGCCCGGGGTCCCACTTCCCTCATTTGGTAAGAGACCTCGAACACTACTACGCGGGGAATGCGAGCCTGAGTTGTGGCAAAACACCTTCCTCCACCATCCGCATATCCAGCTTGTGCTTCGTCTCTGCGGTCTCTCTTCGCCGGTCTCCTCCTGTGTTAGGGCTGGTCTGATCTGCTACAAGTGCTTTCCTGCCATAACCACGTCGCCCGGCCGAGCAGTGTGCTCACTTGACTGCTTGCGGTTCTCAACTGACCACCATGAAGGCGGAAGACAGCCAACAGTCCCCACCTACCACGACTACATTCTCCGCCGCAACATGGCCGACGGCAAGTCGTGAGTCGGGCTTTCTCTCCTCTGTTATGAAGTGTAGCTCATGTGTCCCATTCAGAAATACCTATAGACCCGGCACTGCAGCAACAGTCCCAGCATCCGCAACATACTGCGTAAATAGTTCGACGCATACGTGGTCGTCGCTCTCTTTTGATTGCTCTGTATAGGACTACACCGTACTCGCACTATCAATACGGCCACTACCAGACAAACTACAGCCACTACCCGCAATACACCCAGCAGACGCATCAAACTCAGACCGCACCAGCAACCCAGGCCCAGGCGCATGTGCAGACGCCTCAGGTGGCCCAGACGAACGTCTCCACGGTCGTCCGACCTCTTGCACAAGCAGTGCCGCAGACACAGACGCAATCACAATCTGGAGTGGATACTACGGATGTTGCGACGCTGAATGACGCGTTAGGGAGTGCGGGGGTTGACCTCAGGGTACGTCTTTTCAGCCTTCTCTCCAAGTCTCCCATCGCAATCATATTTCGCTCGCTATAGGCGGAAGAGGAGACCCTACAGCGCACAAATGACCAATACTACTCCTACCGTCCCTACGAAGACCGCTCGCGCAAACAACCCGATAAGCCCCACTTTGACACTATGTATCTCGGAAGCAAGATGCGTGCCACGGGCACAACACATAAAGTTTCCACTGTCTCGAAGGAGTCGATCGACTATGTCGCCCTCGCCCTCCGTTTCCGCCTACAAGGACTCATCACCGCGATGATCGCCGCCGCGAGACACCGAACGGACACGCAGTTTGACCGTCCCCCGAGCACGTACGAGGACGGGACACCCATGTGGAGCATTAAGGTCCGTTCGGACGTCGGCAAGCAGCTTGAAGCTCTGCAGAAAGCATACCGCGAGGAAGACATGAAGGAGCGGCGAGAACGCAAAGAGCGGCAAGATGCGCAAGCCGCCCAGGCCGCGGCTCTCACCACCACAGCGAGCGGGGCAGGAACGGATGCGGCGGCAGCCGACGGAGAGGACGGTGGGGGCCCAAAGAAGAAAAAGAAGAAGGATGGCCCGGGCGTAACAGCGCGGAACATGTCTGAGGACGTGCGCAAGAAGATGTCGAACGCGGTCGCGAGCCAGGCCGCAGGGCTAGGCACGGGAAAGTACGCGTGGATGTCAGCCGCGAGCGCGGCGACGGCAGCCCCGCCGAAGCCAAAGCCTGCCGTGGCAGCGAGGGCGAGCACCCCTGCAACAACGACGACTCCAGCGGCGAGTTCGACGAGCGCGGGCGGGTGGGCAAGGCCCTACCAGCCAAAGAGTGCGTCACAGCAGGCGCAGAAGGACGACGATGGGCGGTTGGCGGTTACATTGAGGGACGCGGTGTTTGTCGTGAACAATGAGAAAGGACACGGGGGAGGGCGCGGGGCGGCCAGGGGTTGGACATAGTTTGGCGTGTTCGCGCCTCTGAGTTGCCATACGCCCTTCGGATTCAGTTCGCATTTGCTCGTTTATGATTGCTGTGTGCTTTGAGCTCGATGTATCGTTAGCTTTCGCTTGTTGCTAATCTCATTCTGGATGTTGTCTCGGATGAGGAATTGGTGTGCGTTCGGTGGCTATGGCTTATAGCTATGGCCTATCAGCGCAAGCGAAGCCTATCTCACAAGCTTGTCCACTACCATTGCGAACGCTAGTTCCTTCGGCTCGTACATATATGCGTTCACTTAGTTCCCTGTCTCGCGCTGCATCTACGCTCTCTAGGCCACCGCGTCCCCTAGTTGGTCATGCTCGACAACGCCGCACACAACCTCTCGCACTCTCGCACTTCAAGCGGCAGATAACTTCCGAGTCAGAGCAGCCTCAGTCTGCAGAACCTTCTGAACACGACCTTCGGTATGGGTTCTACGGAGTAATTCTTCCTGAAGAGCCATTTGTCTGGGGAACGTCGCATATGATACCTCGCGGAGTCCCTCCTCAGATAACCAGGCCTTCATACGTGCCCGACCCGAGCAATCCTGACGCGGTTCTGGAGGGAGGCCCTTCAAGGGCGAAGCGCAAGCTCATCACTGATGCGGAGGATCTGCAGAAGCTGAGACGGGCTGCGAAGCTGGCCGCGGAGACGTTGCAATTTGCGGAATTGCTGGCCCAGGTGAGTATGCTACTTAGTCCCTGGAGACACGCCCCGTATTGCGTCGTACGCCTGCGAGATACGAGGGTTGACTCAATCATGTAGCCAGGGAACCCAACAGACTTCATTGATATGGGCGTGCACGAGTTCATTCTCGAGCATGAAGCCTACCCATCCCCCCTGCTGTACAAAGGATTCCCAAAGTCATGTTGTACGAGCGTGAATAACATCTTGGTGCATGGGATACCAGACGAGTTGAGCCCTTCCGGAACGAGACTACTTCGGACATGACACTGAACGAATACGCCTGTCTGCGTGACGCAGTCGGCCGTTGCAGGACGGCGACATCGTGAACGTGGACGTTACGGTATATCTGGACGGGTTCCATGGGGATACGTCCCGCACATTCCTCATTGGTGATGTAGTACGTGCCCTCCCACGAATGCATGTAGGCACGCGCTGACCTGACCGACCACACGCAGGACGAGAAGGGCAGGGAGCTCGTGAGCATAACAGAAGCTGCCCTTGAGGTTGGTATCGCGGCATGCGGACCCGGAAGACCATTCAAGGACATCGGCAAAGCCATTCACCAGCTGCTGCGAGGAAAGGACTACTCTGTCTCCTCCGCATTCACTGGACATGGTATCGGGCAAGAATTCCATCGTCAGCCTTGGATTCATCACGTTTGTTAGTGTTGCGAGTTTAGAAATTGGATGGTCTGGGAACCAGGTTGGCTGAAGGAGTTGATCCCTTTGCAGTGAACGACGAGCCAGAAATCATGCAACCGGGAGACTGCTTTACCATCGAGGTGAGTCCTGCCTCCCTTAACTTCATCAGTCGCATTATCTTACACTGTGTGGTTCAGCCGGCCATCGTGCAAGGTGACGATCCTTCCGGAGTCACCTATCCTGACGGCTGGACAGTGTCAACAGAGGTATAGAACATCTGGTATTCTCATGAAATAGCCGGCTAACGTCATCGGTGAAGAATTGTGCTCGGGCAGCCCAAGCCGAACATATGGTTCTGATCACAGAAACAGGTGCAGAAGTCTTGACGAGACTATGATTAACCGCTACCCTCAATTCTGCGTCCGAGCGATGCCCAATTATCAAGTCGTTGCGAGAGCCTATTCACTACATGCTACAAAACAGAAAAGAAATATACGTGAGACAACACAAACAAGGAGAAGTACGTCAATTCTATGCTGGGACGGATATCCGCTCCTGCACGAAATATAACAATGCCTGCGTCAAGTCCACGTCCTTCATGCCAAGCACTGTTGTGCTCTTTGCAATCACAGGCTTCACCTTGTTCAGCAAGGCTTGCAGGTCCGCCGCCATCTCTCCCTTCATTCCTCTCCTCAGCCGCTCTGCCATCGTCATCGACGCCTTGCGCGCCCTCCGTTCCTTGAGCGACGTCGAGTCTCCTAGTTGTCCTTCAACTACCATATCATCCCCGTCGGCGTCGTTCGACGGTGCGTCGAACTCCGGTTTTGACAGCCACATCGCCAGCTGTGTGACGGCATAGAGAAGCGCCGCCTCGAGGTTCCTTCGGACGACCGCTACGGTGTCCCGGACATCGAGGGCCTTGTCGTTCGACGTCGCCGGTGTCAACGCCTGTGTCGGCGGACGGTCGACCAGGAGCCGAAGAATGTCCAGGGAGGCGTTGCCAAGTTCCAGCAGCGTTCCAAGCGATGCGGGTTCGCCAAGGACGACCTTTGAATGCTATATCGACGGAATTGCCGTAAGTAAAAGGTCTCGAGGCGTTACGAGAACGCAGACTCACCGGGACGATCAACGCCTGTGACACCTGCCAGTCTTCAGGCTCTCCGAGCAGGACGGTCTCGGCTCCGCTGATATCAATCAACGCAGACAAGACCGTGCTTGACAGACGGTAGAGGCGGTGGATGAGCCGTGCGAGGAACGGGCGCCTCATGGGGTCGACAGCCTCCGACGGGGTCTTTACGGAGGAGGATGCCCGGTCTTGCTCGAAACGTGTACGCTCCTCCGAGGTGATAGGCTCAAAGACACTGGCGAGGTGATTGGGGTGGGTGAGCGCATAGTTGAGTTGTTGCATGAGCAACAAGGCATCGGCGGTGAAGGATTGGAGGACCCGCTTGACAGCATCATTCGAGCTCGCCGCCGAGCCGCGAGCGATTGCTGCGTAGACGTTGACGACCTGTTCGATCTCCTCCAAGAGTGGCAGGGTGAGCGGGTCATCGATAGTCCACGAAAGTGCCCGGTGGATCTGCTCGTTGTAGAACTGTAAGAGACCGCACACTTCCGATTCGAAATATTGCCCATGCTTGCCCAATGCCGTCGTGACACCCGCGACGATGGCGAGCATGGAGCAGTACGTATGATGCGCGGGGCTCTGCTCCCCTGGGAGCTCAGGGATTGTGACATCGACCTTGCCCTCGCGGATGGCGCGGCTAATTATATTCTCCAAGTACGCGACCAGGAGGCCCTCGCTGGCGAGTCGCTCCGCCGCGGGCGTGATACTCGCCATGGCCATGTGGAAGGTTAAGACGTGAGGAGTGTAGAGCGGCTGCTTCCGAGCGCGAAGGAGGGCGACATCCGACAGGCCGACCACGTCCATGCGGCTGAAGAGCTGGAGGCTCGCTTGAACGACGTCCGTCTCCTGGCACCTCGTTAGCCACAGACTGGGCGAGGGGTTGAGGTCCGGCCGCGTGCTCTGCTCGAAGACAGCTACGAGTAACTCCATGTCCAGGTCGATGTCTAGGTCAAGAGTCAGTCGTGCTCTGTCGAATGTAATTCGCACAGCGTCGATGACGAATACAAGGGTGGCATCCAAAAGCGCAGCGATGGCAAGACGTTGCTCGGCGTTCAGCACTTTGGATCTCCGTGATATACTTCTTGCATGACGAGCACAGAAATAGAGTATCTGGAGGAGAGGCCGATGGAAGGGAACAGGTACTTGACCGAGAACGGACTTTGCAGGCGATTGAGCAGGATTGAGGATGATACCGCGAACGTTCTTGGCGAGAGCGATGAACGTTTCGACCTCCTGCTTCTTGTCCGACGTAGAGAACCAAGCGACCTCTAGCAGAGACAGCACCAAAGACAGTCGTGCAGTATGGATAGTAGACATCATCTCCCCAGAACGTTGCTCAGCAGCAAGGTCCCTTGACAGCGAGTCAGCAAGGCATAGGAGGTGAGGGCGCACGGTGGCGTCTCCACGAAGGTACGGGATCACTTGAAGCAGGAGAAAGTGCCATGCTTCTGCTAGTGCTGTCTGGACATGCGCGAGAGACAAGTTCAGGTTGATGGTGTGCAAATTGCGGATGGCTTCCTCCATTTGGACCTCATCATCGGCCGCATAGATCTGGAGGCGGAAACGAGCTAGAGAGGTTGAGAATGCGAAGTCGTCTCCGTACTCTCGTTCGACTATGGGCTCCTGTGCTTGGAGATGGTCAAGAGAGAGGGTAGGATAGTGGTTTTTTAACAAGTCTGCGGACTCGTCATGGAGCTCAGGTCGGTAGGAGCTTGCAGCTGCTTCAGGGATGAGTTCATTGATTTGATCCTCTGACCTTAGAGTGGATGAGATGGCGTTGTAGCTTGGCGGCTTGTCCTTTGATCCCTGAGACTGTACGTGCATTTGAATGTCGGCGGCGAGTATGTGAGCAGCGTGGGATTTCGCAGCACTGCGGTATGAGTAGCCGGAGATGGCTTCGTGATGGTCTGAATGAGCGACTCCATCCGTGACGACGTAGCTCTCCGTCGCGCAATCAGGAGCTGGCCCAAGCTCTTCGGCAATGATTCCTCCAAGATGGTCGAAGAATTTGGAATCTTTGCGTATCGGGTCCAATACCGCCTTGTGTTCGTGCGCGTGCTGCCATACGACGTCCAGAAAACGCAACAAAGATGCGAGCAGCTTCGGATTAGGCTCCCACAACTCTTTCCATTCCTCCAGCATGTCGCAAGCGACGTTCAGCGCGCTAACCTTCAATGGACCACCCGAGTCTTCGGCCTTCTCCTTCCCCTTCGCATTTGGCATGCGGAGCTGGCCAGTCACAAACAGGCGGGCAAGGGCGGGCTCCTTGTCTACGGCCAGAGTAATGAAGTTCCAAACCGCACCGCGAAGGAGCGCGTCGTCGTACGGGTGCTGGATGATACGAACCATGATGGAGACAGTAGCTTCGGGGTCAGACAGGTGGCCAATAATCGTTGATGTCGACGTCTCGGCGGCGGAGAGGGACGAGCAGAGGGCAAAGAGAACCTGCGTCGCGGTAACTGGAACAATGGGTCCCATTCCTCGTTCCTTGACGTACGCAGCTAACGCATCGATTGGACTGGATTTCAACGAACTGCCTTCGAAAGAGGAATTATGGCCTGCCCGACTGCAAAGCGCCTGCTCTAGGAGGCAGACCTTCGTGGAAGCGGATGATTTCTGCTTGTACGTAAGCAGGATACGAGTAAGGGATAGGTGCGACTCGAGGAGATACACGAGGCGTCGAGCATCACCGTGCCTACGGGAGTTGTACAATGCGTTGAAGATCGAACCCCCGGCGACCAGGGAGGCCACGAGCGGGGTGATCGTCGACGTTGTTGCCTTGAACAGTAGGGCATCTGCGACGGCGTTGCTCAGCTTGGCGAACGGCATGTCCTTCAGCGCGGGCAAAGCGTGATTAAATATCTGCATGTACAACGTCGTCACCCGTCGCCCGATCTCGAAGCGGTCGCCCAACTGCGCGTACTTCCAGCCCATGTGCTCGACCCAGATCTCCGAGTGCACGAATCGGGTCGCACGCATGAGCACCTCCTCCTTTATCTGCTGCAGCTTCGGGTTTTGGCGCGTGACGAGAAGCACCGTAGAAGATGCCTCGGTGAATAACGCGTCCACGAAGCGCAAAAGGGCGAGGGTCATGGTGTAGTGACCTGTCAAGCGCTCGGAGGCAAGTACAGACGATGCGACTCCTGAGGCGCGGTCGGTTCCGAAGAGAGAGGCAGTGGACCGGATGTATAGCCAGACGCGGTTAGAGTGACTGGGCACGGCAAGGAGAGCAGTGAGCACACTCATAGCTGAGGTGATGAGCTGTGTGCGCGGCGCGACATGATGTTGGCCAACGGAACGGGAGAGACTCTCCTCGAGAATCATTGTAGTGAGCTGGACGAGGTCAGGGGCTTGTGCCTCTGCCATGGTATGCGACACGACAGAATCGCCACTCTCCATGGACAGCAGAAGTTCTTGCGCTAGGTCCGGGCTGTCCTGAACGACGCTGCGGATGAGGTCGAGGCAATCGATGACGATATCCTCGTCCCCGTTATGGTCCATCTCGACACCGATGTCCTCGAGCTTGAGTGCGAGAGGCTGGTTGGGGTTGCGTGCGCCAAAGGATACGTCTTGATACGACCCGCCCGAGCTAGAGTGTGTCCTGCGACGGTTGACGTAGTCCGTCAGGAACTCGAGGACGAGTTTCCACCCGGAATGACGGTGCTGCCATGCCACTACAATGAGGTCGCCACCATCGTTGCTCAGGAGCTTGCCGACCGACTTCGCGGGTAGATTCGAGCCACCAGGAAGCCGGATAGGGCGGAGGTTCATGTATGACGGCCCTGGGGTGGCCGACGACGACCCATACCGCTCGGGGAGCTTCTCATAAAGTGCATGCGCACCCGTACACTGGCTGATATGGACAACCTGGGTGAATGTAGGTAGTTCGTTGAAGTACCTGAAGACGGCGCGCGTGCACAGGTTGCGATCGGCGGTCAAGAGCTCGTCTGCCTCGATATGGTCCACGGTGGACAACGGGTCTGTGTCGAGGAAGCCGGTCCCTGTGAGCGAACGAAGGAGCCGGAGGAGTGGTCGGACCTGGATAGGACACCGCGAGCGAGCGACATCCACGATGGCACGACGGAAGGTGTCGGCATGCCAGTCCACTTGCCAGAACTGACAGCAGATTCCAACAACGGACTGAGGCTCGCTACGACCGAAGAGAGCAATCCAAACTTCGAGGAACCCGTCGAAGTCGGCGATCATCTCGACTGGGACCAACTCAACGACGGAGATAAGCAATCCTGATGCACATCGTTATACGAAACTCAAACATACACTTAATGAGCACGAACCTTTCATCACAGATCTGTATGCCACTGTATTTGGATCCGTCACACTAGAGCCTGTCCTCCATGCGGCAGAGGTAACAAAGACTGGCGACGAGGTGAGGAGGGTATGCAACAAGCGGAACAAGCCCGCATCGCTACTCAGCCCGATGTCCTTCATGCGGTCCACCGCCTGCCCCGCATCCCGCGACTGCGTGCTGGATATCACGGTTTGGAAGAAGCTCCCGTACGAAGTGGGCAGCTCCCTCGACTCATGTGCGACCTTCGCGAAACGACCGAGCTGAACCGTCCACGCCATGTAGACGCATACGAAGTTGCTGTTCCCCTGCGAAATGACCGTTTGGTGTATCCGCTTGAGGTGCTCGGGGGAGCTCCAGTAGATGTCTTTGTCCGTAGGGTTCGCAGACATCTCAATGGCACCGGTCTCTGAGGCGCGTTCCAGCTCGAGCACCTCCACGGTGATGAGGATCCACATCACCGCACAATCTTGTAGAACTTGAACGCTCTCCTCATCAAGCAGGAGCGTCGAGTTCTGCTGCTGGGACCCCAGATGCGTTTGGTACGCGGTCTCATATATCTTCGCGACCAAAGGCCCGCTGCATGCTGCATGCCCCCACATCGTCCAGAACAGCACCTCCAGCATCACCAATTGCTCCTTCGCGTTTTGCTTAGCCCATGCCGAAGCCTGCCTCGGGTCCTCCTGCGCGCCTTCAGGTACCTCCGCGTATGTCTTCCTTGAGTACTCTTCGAGGAGCGACTGCGCGAACTGGGTAGCGTCGGATACGATCTTGGGAATGTAAGTCTCTGCAATCTCAAAAATCGGAGTCCCTTGTGACTGAAGGGCACGGAATAGGGGAATGAGAGTGCGAAGAACGTGTAGCCGCTCCGAATAGTAGAACGGCGTAATAGCGTTCACGAGCTCTTCGACCATAGACGACGAATCCGAGCCTCCGATGTCCGCAGGCAAACCTTCATTGTAGAAGAAAGACCGGAGGAGGATGAGTGCCTGGACCTGGTCGATGTCGAACTTCTTGCTAAGTGCGTGGATGAAGTCCTTGTCCGCATCCTCGACGCGGAGAACGACTCCGTCCGGGAGCGTGACCGAGCCCGAGTCGACCTTCTTCTTCGACGCGTCAGACGGCTTCCCAAACAGCTCGGCAACGTTCTTGAGCTGCTCAACGCGCGGCTTCAGGATATCCCCGAGCTGGTCGAGCGTCGTACCCTCAAGGTGGCCCGAGAGGTGGTGGTGTAAGGACTGGTATGTTCTGCATGTCCCGACGCGTCATCCAGCGCGCACAGTTGCTGTAAGTGTAAAGAAACGACGTACACATCTATCAGGTTGGAGCGTTTTGAGGAGTCGGCGGACATGATGGTCGTCGCGCGAAACAACGACCTGCGCGCCTTGTTTGGTGGCGGGGACGCGCACTCCAGCGTCGCGCGCTGCGGTAGCGCCCGTAATCACTTTGCCACCGACTTTCATCCTGCTGTCTCCCCGTCGGCTTCTACCATGTCGCAGGCGATAGGGAACGTAAGTAACGGTTGATGGGATGGATTATGAGACACTGAACATGTTCTTGTTGTAGACTGCGTTGGCCTATGCACGCGTATGGCATCATGTCGATGCCTCCGACCGAGTCCTCGGCAAGCTCGCAGAGCGGATCGCTATCGTCCTTATGGGCAAGCACAAGCCAATTTACGACCCCGGAGGTGACTATTCAGCATCCTTTTGTACATTTCAGCGTAGATAAACACGTCACATAGCGGACTGTGGGGACTACGTCGTCGTGACAAACGCGCGAAACATCAAGGTCACCGGGAAGAAAGCCCAACAGCTCGTCTACCGGCATCACACGATGTACCCCGGCGGGCTGAAGGAGATCCAGTACAAGGATATGATGCGGAGAAAGCCTGACGAGGTGCGTAATCCATCTATATGTACGCATGCACCTATCGACGCCTGTCCCGCTTAGATCATCCGCCAGGCTGTCTCCGGTATGCTTCCTAAAAACAAGCTGCGCGAGCGGAGACTGGAGCGGCTACGCATCTTCCCAGACGGTGACATGGGTGTCTTCGAGCAGAACATCCTGAAGCGGTGGGAGGACGGGACGCTTCCGGCACGGGCAACGTCTCAGGCGCAGACGGCGACCCAGTAGAGGCGTTCTGTTGTCGAATGCTACATATACATGATTCTTCTAATACCTCAACATATTATCCACAACAACGTCACCCACGCAAGGACTTCGTAGTGAAGAACGCTCTCGGTCAAATGAGTCTCACTCCCCGGAGCTCTCATTTGATTGGGAAGCAACTCTTCTCATCGTTTTCGTCTTGCTCCTCCTCTGCCTCGCTCTCGTCTTCCTCCAATAATGTCTCTGCTTCCCCGTCCTCGTCCTCAGACTGCAGATCTGGCAGTCCTGGAGCTTCAATCTCGGCTGGGCGACGCCTCTTGCGCATATCCTGTGCCTTCCAAGCCCTCTTCTTTTCCAACTTGCGCTCTCGCGCCACCAATGCCATTTCCCTCTCCCAGCCCTCAAGAATGTTCGATTCGAGTGACTCGGCAACGTGCTCTTGCAGTAACATTCCTTGCAAAGCGTTCGGTAAGCTATACGGGGTGAAGCAGGAATGAGGCTCACCCAATGCCATTAGGGCCGACCCGTCGAATAACTTGTACATATCCTTTTCCATAGGACGGCGCGTCTTTGGACGCTTGTTCTTTGGGTTGCCTCTTTCCACGCCTTCCTTTCCTTCTCCGTCTGTTCTATCGTCTCCTCCGTCTTCCTCAGCCGGCTCCTCAATATCCTGCTCATCCTCGGTGAACTCAATGTCCTCTGCGGCCGAACTGTCTTCTGAATATTCGGCGCTCTTTGGCTCAGAGCGAGGACGGCTAGAGCTAGCAATTGCCGTAGCCTTGAGCCTTTGAGCGCGGCGCATCTTCCGCTCTTTCCTGGACTCCCGACCGGCATCGTAGAGTTGTCCCATTGCGGTATAGTATGCGCTCGCGAAGTAGTGCAAGCACTTCAGGAGATCCTGGGTAGACAAGAATGAGATAGAGTGCGCAAAGTTTTAGGAAACAATTCTACCGAAGATGGAACAGGAATGGTCTTGAAGGCTCTCCCTTCCGGGTGTGGATGCAAAGGCTCACCGGTCTGGGAGGGGAGCAGTGCGGGCTCGGCTCCCGGGTTCAGGAAACTGAAGTCCTCATCAAATCGTCTGCGTTTCCCAGCTCTCGTGTTCACCGCAATGTCCCCCTCGTCGTCTATCGCGCGTCCCTTGCCTTTGTCCTTCCTCTGGGAAGGACGGAGCTCGTCTTGCAGGAGCTCATCCGCCTCCACCTCGGACGCGTCCTCGTCCTGCCCATCGTCCTCCTTGGACGCGCCAGGGCGCGATGTGACTGTTCCGAGACCTCCCGCATCCTTGGCAATCCAGTTCCCGCGTGCGTCGCGGACAGTGTACTTTGCGCGACGTGAGCGGCGGTTGGTGTCCGAATTGGCGACGCGAGTGCCGTCTCGGTGTATGCGTAGGGCGGCGACGTCGTGGACGGTGGTACGCCGCCGTGCATTCGTATCCATCTGCCAGTAAACAAGGAGACTGTTGTTCAATGGAGCAAGCAAGCAGGGACAGGTGGCGGACGATCTCGCGGACGACCACCGGGAGGAGGCGGGCGCTCCCCTTTGGTTCGGATCATCCATTGCACGTCGAACCAAACTGGGAGAGAGGCGAACTGAGCGGCCAATGTCGGCGAAAACGAAATCGTGCGAGGGGGGCCTGGCGGGTGCCCTGAGCCGACGTCACCTTCGTTCCCCACTCTCACCGTCTCCCTCGCTAGCTTATTATACCACTCCCAGCTAGTTCCCCAGTTCCTACCCTCATTTTGATCCTATTGTTTCTCTCTGTTGCGCTACTGTACCTTGCATAAGCACCAACTCGAACCTCAGGCGAAGACGGCCGTGCAGTCTCAGTGCACTGCAAAAATGCCGGAATACGTCTATGCCCTCCATGATTTTGCACCTGAAAACCCAGACGAAGTTCCGTTCAAGGTCGGAGATAGGATAGAGGTTATTGAGAAGGATGACATGTACGGAGATGGTTGGTGGCAGGTGAGTTTGATTGATCTCAGCTACGGCCGCACGATACACCCGATATTTCTTGTCGTTATATGGTGTGATTACGTGGACGAACTAGTTCCACTCCTCGTTCGCTGCGTGAAAGGCTGTTTGGGCAGCTCATCATGTTAGACGTTTGCGGACGGCTGGTGACGACAAGTTGTGTATGCTCATGGGTGTCTTACACGTACTGCGCATCCGATGCGCTATTCTTCTTCTTACCCCCCCCCAGCCTTGCCCAATCGAGGTCATGGTATGCGGAGGTGTACGACTATGGGAGGATGGAAAGTTTGACTGGTCCTCTAGTCTCGCAGACAACTGCACCTCCCCTCTCCTGCTATGTCTTTGCTATCCAGAATCTAATCTGTTTTATAGGGCCGGAATCCCGCCGGACAGTCCGGTCTATTTCCGCAAAGTTATACCTCCTCCACACCGCCAGCATCCTCGACGGTAGCCTTCCCGGATGCAAGTCATGCCGAATCATCGTCTCCAACCGACGGCACCACATCGAACACTGTTCTGCAAACCCTGCCCGAGGAGACAGAATCCACGACCAATGGCGCCCGACGCAGTCCCACTGAGAGTGACCGGGAGCGGAGGCCCAGGTCCGGCGACGTCATGATGCGCGAGACCCTGACAGACGTCCAGCAGGCGATTGAGCAGCTTGGGCGCAGCGACCGCGACGGAGCGCGGTCTTTCAGCTACGCGAGCTCCCACGGGGACTATAGCGAGCGCTCTGAGACCGAGACCGAGGACGACCGCGACACCGACGCAGAGCACGACGACGTGGGCTGGCACAAGGACGCACGGGCGAAGCTCGCGAAACGGGCGCAGCGGGAGAACGAGGAGCGGCAGGCTCGCGAGGCAGCAGAGGAGGCTGCGCGCGCGATGATACCCCCGATCGACGTGGAGGTGAGCGACGAGAGCGAGGGCGAGGAGGATGAAGATTCGCCTGCGAGCCCTCACAGACACCGGCACTACCCACGGATCGCGGAGGAGGACGAGGACGCGGATGGAGAAGAGAGCCCGGTGAAGCTCGAGCCTTCGACGCCGGGACCGGCGGCAGCGCAGCATTCTAATGAGAGCATCGTGCCCTCGGAGAGATATCTTGTCACCGACGAAAGCGATCTGCGGACTGCTACTGCAATGACCTTCCCCCCGACTCCTTTACCAGGTAGCGCCCTAGACTCGCTTGCGGCACACGGCAGTTCTCATAATATCGCTGAGCCTACGCCAACTGAGACCACGAAGGACCTACATGCCGATGAACCTACTCCCGTCCCCGCGTCACCTGCAGCTGAACCAGCCCCCGAGCCTACAATTTCAGTGATCGCTCCTGGTGCCGTGCCACCTAGCGCTCCTGCTAGCCCCGTTCCTCAGGATACCCTCCCTGCGACTATGGCGCCGATAGTCATCGCGCCAACTCCGAGTACGATCAAAGCCGCTGAGCAGCTGCCCTTCAACGGGACGTCATCGCTACCATCACCGACTGCTTCGTCCGCCGGCTCCTTTGCTCAGAGCAGTGCGGCTGGTATCCAGCAAGCACTCACTACTCCCGCCACCACCGTTGCAAGCTCACTCAGGTCCTCTACGCCTCAAGCGAGCGGTACGAATACACCGGATCTTGTTAGGAAGCCTACTACCCACCCTTCGGAGTGGACCGTTGATGAGGTTGTAGAATGGTTGAAGTCGAAGGGCTTCGACCAGGGCGTGTGCGATCAGTTCATCGGTGCGTATCGTTGGTGCCTAAGTCTACCTTCTTAGGTTTTGACTTGTGTTCTAGAGCAAGAGATTACCGGCGACGTCCTCCTTGAGCTCGACGCCAACGTCCTCAAGTCCGAAATTGGCATCGCCGCCTTCGGTAAGCGAGTCCGCATCATCAATGCCATCGCCGAGCTGCGTCGCCCGCCCTCGATCGACGAGGCCGAACCCCAGCCCGCAGGGTCGATGCCCACCCCTCGGTCGCTGACGCACTCGTTCAACTACCCCGGCTCGCACCACTCACACCCGTCGCACTCGCACTCGCACTCGATCCAGAGCTCCGCGCAACATAGCTTCAACAGCTCGCCGTTCGGGCCGCCGTCTCCTGGGGTGGTCAGTACGAACGGGAATGGACAAGTGGTTGGTGTGGCGCTGGCGTCGGTGATGAGTGCGGAAAGCCCGCCACATACAGGTGACTTGCCCGGGTCTCCCCCCACAATGCGGAGCGGGTGGAGGGCGTCCGACCCAGGTTCGATACACGGTAGTATGATCAACTTGGACGAGGAGACACGTGGGAGGTCTCCTGTCGGGCTTGGGTTCGGGCTGCCGAGCAAGGCTCCGAAGGGTCGCCCGGCACAGCTCCTGTTGTCGCCTAGCGATGGTGCGCTAGGCGAGACGGCTGCTGCTAGGCAGGACAAGGCGAGGGGAGGCTCCATCAAGGATGAGCGTGCTGTCATGAGCGAGGTGCGTAGGCATCGCTTGTTGCGTATCTCTCATCGCCAAGACCAGACACAGACAGAGAGCGTGGCAAAGGATTCGAAGAGCAGGCGTCGCTTGTTTGGTCGCTCTGTAGACTCCGGATCCTTCAACGAGAAGGATGCCGAGAGCACACGCTCTGCGGGCACTCCGGTCAGCTCGCCACCTCCATCAGCCTCGCCTATTGATGAGACCATCCCTATCCGACGGAGAAGCAAGGGTAGCAGGAGCGTCGATGACAAGAAGCCAGACCGACTCAGTTTGTTCGGAGCTTCGTTCACCGGTACCCTTGGGAAACACAGAAAGCCTGCTCCCAGGCTCTCCAAGTACGTTTGTCTCTTCACGGTTCAACCCTATCCCTATCACGTTCTAGCTGCTGAGGAATACACCGCGCTAGCATCGGAGAGAAGCCAGACGGCGAGAAACATTCCGTTACACCGTTCTCTAGACTGCGGGAGAAGCGTTCCTCAAGTCGTCCCGGCACCGCTGACGGTACGATGCAACGCCCGGAGAAGAAAGCTTCTAAGGACGAACACGAAAAGGGCCTGGATAAAGATAAGAAGGAGAGGGACCGCACGGTGTCGATGTCGCCGCCGTCCAAAGAGCGCGACCCGGCGCTCCTGCGCAAGCGGACTACATCGAGCGCTAGTTCGCCTCGAGGCAATGCAATCGCAGCCGTAGCGTCAGCTGCTGGAGGCCCGAATCTCAAGGCTGGTCAGAGCATCCTCGAGCAAATCGGCACGCCCGATCACAACGGCTGGATGCGTAAGAAGGGCGACCGGTACAACGCCTGGAAGCTGCGGTATTTTATTCTTAAAGGCCCGCACTTGTATTGGCTACGGAGCAACAACAAATCGGTGCGTGCCCACCCTACATTCCGGGCGGCGCTCTGTCGTATTGATTCTGGGCACGCGCCCGTGGGTGTAGGAGACCAAGATCAAGGGTTATCTCAACATCGTGGGCTACAAGGTCCTCGCGGATGAGAATGTGGACCCGGGACGATACGGCTTCCGGATCGTGCACGACACCGAGAAGTCACACTTCTTCAGCTCGGATGAGCAGCTTGTCGTCCGCGAATGGATGAAGGCGCTTATGAAGGCAACCATCACGCGGGATTACACGAGTAAGTGCCTATTCGTCCAATGGCGTTCATAATCACTCAATAGTTTCGCAGACCCTGTAATGTCCTCATGCAATATTCCCACCATCCCCCTTACCGTCGCCCAAGCGATGAATCCCGCTCCTAGGCCACCCTCCCCAAGCGCACGGGATGCCACGCAGAGGGCACTACGCAGAGAGAATCCCAATCAGCTGTCGAGCCGTGACGCTCAAGTGCTCCTCATGGGCATGCCAAACAAGAATCAGAACGAGCGCGCAAGGCTCGAGTCGTTCTTCACCAACGACACGGTCTCGACCAATGAGCCCGAGTCTCCCGTCACGCAGAAGGCCATGCCTCCTAAGAACACCGCGCCACCGCGCCCGTCACGAGAAGCGCGTCGCGCGAGCATTGCGACTTTGGGGCAAGGGCCCAGTGATTATGTAGGCCTTTTCAGTTTCACATTGCATCCGCGCATCTAAACTCTATGTCTCTTCTCTTTCCTTTTCTTTCTTCCGATCCCCGATACCCTTGTACCCGCGCGCTACGCCTGTCTTGGAACGCGAACACTGGAACTTTGGATTGCGCGAACGAGAACACAGGACATTCCAGTCGACGCTAGTCTGATCGAGTGGGCGAACTCCCACCTTCCAAGCAACCTGCAGATCAAGGACCCAGCCGGGCCGTTATGCGGCGGGCTCGCGCTTCTCCGCCTGGCTGAGGACATCAAGGGCAAACCCTCGTCGCCTCCGGTCCCGGATTCGGCCTTCCCTACCAGCCCGTATGACGACAAGCTCGATGGGCTCTTCCGACTGTTCGATTATCTCCTCGACAACGACGTTAAGATGGGCTCGGTGAGTATCAACGACATCCGGCAGGGAAAGCGCGAGAAGATCATCCAGCTCCTCCGGGCGCTCAAGGCTTGGGAGGATAGGCGAAAGGCGATCGCGCAGTCGATAGGGAAGGCCCCGGTCGTCGCAGGTCCGTTCATGGGCATGTCAGGGCCACTTGGTTTCAATCAGTTATCGATGGTATGATCATCGCTTGGTTTCCGCACATTAGGAGGAAGAGGGGTTGCGCGGTTGGATATCTTCTGTATATAGATTCGTCATCCGGTCGGACTATCTCTAGGCTCTCTAGCATACGTTCCTTACTAGCATTTGCATCTCTCTCGTCCATTCCATAATCGAAAGAATACTCATGTAGCATCCTCTCGCATATATGAAATTTTCGGTTTGGTTAGTCACGGAATCTCGCATTGTCAGCATCGGGAGATATCGATGAAGCAAGAAGTACAAGAGCGAAGGTGTTGGGCGGCAATTTCCGGCACCTCGTTCCCTCTCATCCCGCGGCGGCTTTCTCCTTCTCGGCTCGAGCACTTGAAAACACGATGTGCTTGGACGTCCAGGCCATCGAAAAAGCACTTCTCACAGGGAAGTGGGATAACGGGCTAGATAGCTCGTCAGATGCACCCGTTTTGAAAATCGCTAAAAACGTGGTGAACGGCGATTTTCGCGATCTCACAGCGTCACCCAGCCGAGATCTGTTTGCGGTAACACAATCTAACGAGGACCTCGTTGACCGCCCGCTCACCAAGTGGTTCGACTACACCCAAAGACTATCTTCAGGAACACCAGGCACGCCGGATGACGAGCTACTCCGGCTCTCCTGCGCGGTGGCGTGCCTGCACGCGTTCCTTCAAGCTAACTGGACGGGCCCCCACCTAGACATCAAGCCACTAGACGTTCTCGCTTTCAGCACCCCATTTTCTCAGCTCGTGAACGAGGATCTGCTCCACCAGAAAGCAGTATCGGAGCTAGCTTACGGCGGCGAACCTGCGTACCATCTTGCCAAATTCCCAATATTCCTTCAGCTTGCACGCATCCTCCTCGACACCCCATTCCAGCATTGCCGATCAGTCCCATGGTGGAGGCTGCGCACTTGGCGCGTACACGAGCAAGTTTTGGACGAGCCCGTGGCCGTGCCCGAGGACGTTTTCACCGCAGTCTCACCGCTCCTGGACGGTTTTGCCTCCGAGCCTGATGTCGCCGGCCGATTATTGTTGGAACAGGGCTTACTCGAACACTACGTAGGACATGACAAATCGGCGGCAGACTATTTCGTACGAGCGGCACGGGCGACCGAACTCGAGTACGAGCTAACTGGCGCGCTAGGCAAGCGCACGAAGTTCCAAGAAACGGACGTAACGCAGCTCGTCCTCCTGGCCGAGTCTCGTGTCCGTGGAGACGGCACCGACCCTACCCAAGACGCGGGCGGAGTCAATGGAGAGGGACCCCAGGCGGGCTCCACCAATGGGACCGTGGAAACCGCCAAACCAAGTAATGCAGCTGCGAAGGCATCGGAGCCCGCACTCCCTGAAACACTCCTACTTAACGACGACACGCTATTAGAGCAGACGGCCTTCACTTCGTCAACAAACGCTGGTACGCTCGGCTCCCGTCTCTCCCGCATCGACCCTGCGTCGCAACCAGCGCTGCATCCGCTTGATCAAGCCGTCCTCCTTGCCCTCTGCCTCAATGTCAAGAACACGTCTCCCGTACATGGCCTCACGGCTGAGCAGATGGCGCCGTATGTTGCACGGGTGATCTCACACCCTCGTAATTGGACGGTACACACGGTGGCACTCCTCCTACGTTCCCGGCTCGAGTCCAACCGCACCCGCACCGTCGAGCGGTCCGTCCTCCAGCTGCAGGCCCTCGTCGATCAGATGCCTACCGCAGACTCGGCATTACCCGAACGGCTGCTCTACATCCACGACCTCCTCCTCCCAAGCCGGTGGGAAATGGAGAAGGAACTCGCGAACCGCTTCCTGACCATCGGCGTCGTCAAATCAGCTCTTGAGATCTTCGAGCGGCTCGAGATGTGGGAGGAGGTCGTAAAATGCTGGGCGAGCATGGAGAGGGCGGACAAAGGCCGCGCCATCGTCCGGGACCTCCTCGATGGCCGCAAGACCGAGGCGGATACCGTCATCACACACGGCAAGGCCCTCTCCGAAGCTCGTCGTCGCAGCCTCGATTCCGCGCGTGAAGCGAAGCTCTGGTGTCTCCTGGGCGACCTTGAGCCTGAGCATGCGCTTGAACACTACACGCGTGCCTGGGAGATTTCCCGGGAGTCATCCGGACGGGCGATGCGCTCCCTAGGGGGCTATCATTTTGCCCGAGGGAACTACGAAGACGCGATTACCTGCCTCCGGCGAGCTGTGGCTATCAATCCCCTCCAGGCCCGCTCGTGGTTCGTGCTCGGCTGCGCCTGCCTCCGGGAGGAAGACTGGGACGGGGCTAGAGAGGCGTTCGTCCGCTGTGTCGGGATTGACGATGAAGACGGCGAGAGCTGGAACAACCTCGCGAGCGTGTATATGCGGATGGGGGAGGCGGGAAAGGCGGCGAAGCTGGAGGATGAGGATAGTGCCAAGCAGCAGGTGCGTGTATTGTCATCGATTTGGCTCGTCTGCCGCCCGCCGTCTGCCGTGAAGAATGCTTGGAACCCTGCGGTTCTTGGGACCCCCGCGGAGCGGCCGGATTCGCGGAGTCCCATTACCGCTTACTCACGTCCGTCACCCGGTCACTTCACAGGGCGAGAGCACAGCCCTTGGGGCTGCGGAGAATCGAATTCCGTTTGCGAACAAGCTCCTGGCGTTCCGTGCGCTCAAGCAAGGCCTCAAGTTTGCGTACGATAACTGGCGGATGTGGAACAATTACATGATCGTCGCCCTCGACGTCGGCGAGCTGTCCGAGGCATGCCGAGCCCTCAGCCGCGTGGTCGAAGAGCGCGCAGTCAAGGACGGCGCAGCATGCGTCGACGAGGATGTCCTCGATCGTCTCGTCGAAGCCGCCACGCGCGGGCCAGAAGACGCTGGAGCTAGTGGCGGCGAGGGAGCTACTGCAGAGGCCAAGAAGGCGACCCAGACCACCGGCCTCGAGCGACGGGTGGAAGAGCTCTTTACACGTACGATCCTCCCTCGAGTCTCTTCTCCCCGCATTTTCCGCGCGTGGGCTCGCCTGCTGACTGCGCAGGGACGGTACGCGGATGCGCTGAACGCCCACCTGGATGCATATCGGGCTGGGCCGGCTGGGACGATAGAGAAGGGCGAGACGGATGTGGAGAAGTGGCGTGGTGCCGTGGGCGAGGTTGAGGAGATCGTGGACGTCCTACGGAATTTCGGGCCGCGGTACGGCGAGGGCTTCAATTGGAAGCTGCAGGCGCGCAGCATCGTCCGCACGTTCATGGGGCGGACGAGGGACTTCGAGGACGAGCCGGAATGGGCGCGGCTGGTAGCGCTGCAGGAGGAGATTAGGAAGGAAGAGTAGGGAGATGAGCGCGGAGCCTGAGGTACGTGCGAACGACACGAGCGTCCAGTCCGATGAACTGAGCTCGGCAGCGGCCTTCCAGGAAGGGGGTTGGCGTGCCTTGGGGTGGCAAAGTTTGTGATATGGGCGCGGTGGGCGCCCGGAAGCTAGTCAAGTCAATGTAACGAAATGATTACTCGTGCCATAAGAGTCACGACTTGCCAGGTCCGCATGACGTTGAGGGAATCCGCTAGCAAGTGCACAAGTACACCCAGGAAGCCGGAGAAAGCTCGTCACCTCCCAGCATTCAATAAGGACCAATCAAGTACGTTATAATCGTGGCAATAAGTGGACGGATGCGTGGAATATCCAAGACGAAGGGAACTAGGAAGAGGCCACGGGTCGCTCCCAGTTCGACACCTGAGCGATACGGTTCAGGATCAACGTAGACACGATTTCCGTGACTATTGGTATAGCGGCCGGCTTGAGAGTCAGTTTCGCAGCAAAGGGGTCTGTGAGCTGGCTTGTCTCCCAGAGAGCTATTAGGTTCCCCTTCGCATCTACGCACTAAAGCGGCGTGGTAAGCTCTTTCCACGGGACCCCACCTGGTCGATAGGGAGGCGTACCTCTAACCGCTGTGTCGAGATTAGCCTCCATTTGTATTCTCGGCGGTCCTGCGCCCAGAAATATCGCGACCTGATTACGAATCCGACATGTCGCATGAGCGGAAGCGGACACGTCTAGCGGTGGGCGGAGACTCACGTGCTGTTTTCTTTCTTCCGGAGTCGTGCCTGTGCCATCGAGAAATAGGTACTGTTGCCGTATATAAAGTGGCCCGGTGTTCGGTTTGGGCCAAAGTAGAAATACGAGTTAGAGGGGCCCATGATGTCTGGGTGTTGCTCGGCCCATGGTGCCTCGCGGGCTATCTTCATGATGAGATTGGGGTTCTCATCAACCTGGACATGGGAGAGTTGGCAAACACGCTGGATTGCGCGTATTAAAAATACCTACCATCGTGCTAGACGACGGTCGTGAAAGATGAGCGGAAGAACTTGGTTCGGGAGCAGAGGGATGGTTTAGTAGGGGGACGCACACAGTGAAAGCGAGACGTCTGTCGGGATCCTCGAAGCGGGCATTCCAGGGGTCAGCGGAGTACTGGAGGAGAGTGTAGGAGGAGGAAGACATGTGTGAAAGATGATAAGACGGGGCGGGGTAGGTGGATGGACATGGCGATGAATGTATGGATGGGACGGGAGGAGAGCGTCTGCACTGGACGATCTCAGCTTCCACCACGCCGCCCACCGCCTTGGGGTCGCCCACGTGCCTCCCACGAGGTCCCCCACGCGGCGGTCCCAGAATCGATCGGAAGCACCGACGAGAACGACCGCTGCAGGCCTCCCATCCGACACCGCAATTCCAAACAATTCCTCCCTATTTCCCGTCCCGTCCCGGCCGTCCTCCCTCCGCCATCCCGGCTAACGAACCCTAATCGGCCGGGCTCTGGTCCCCGTCCTCCACGGACCCTCATCACACCCTGCGGCCTCCGTCGGACCACCGCGCCATCACACCTTTCGGCACCTGCACACTTCTTGCGGGCGCGAACCGCGCCCGAAACAATCACCACCACCCAAGGAACATGTTCGGGAACCCCATGGCGACTGTCCCAGTTGGCTATCTCTCAACTACGCCCGTGAATGATCCCTAACCGCGAGATCTGATCTCGGCCTTCATAACGCATCTACAGTCGGTGACGACAAGATCGCCGCATCTCCGTCTGGCATATCGCACAGACAGCCGACGGGTGGCCGTGTGCTCTCCTTCCCTTCTTCCTTCCTGCGTCGCCATGCTCAGCCTTCCTTCCCGTGCGCCAATAGCCTGCTCGCGTGCTCACCGGTGCTTCGCCTACCCCTGGTCAGCCAGGGACGATGCCAAACGCCACTGCCAGTAGCCAGGGTAGCGGGCGAAGGACGATCGAACCCCCCAAAGAACCTGGCGAACCCGAAGCGCGACCAGCGCCGCCGCCGCCATGATTCAATCGTATACTGCGAACAGCGTTTCGTTGATGTCTGTCTGATATCCCCATCACATGCTGCAGACGTACCGTGCACGATTCCTGTGTTGCCGCCCCACCAAACAATTGATTCACCGAGATCCGTTTGCATCTTCAGTTCATCCGGAAGAGAACAGCGTGGGCGGTGCGTGCGTACCGTAGAAGAGCGTCCAGACGAGCACGAAGGAGAAGATGTTCTCTTGCCCGGGATTCACGAGCTCCCACCAGCCCCCGGGCACAAATTTTGCCGGTTTCCCCTTGCACTTCACGTAGAGACAGGAGGAGGTGAGCAGGGTCGAGAAGACGAAGAGCGCGAAGCCGAGCGTGTTCTCCAGGCCGAGCACCCCTGCGACAGCACCAGAGAAGCAGGACGAGAAAAACTTCACAGTGTAGAGCCGGGCATTGTTATACTGGACGTTGGGCTGGAAGAGCAGCTGCGCGGCGGCCTCAGGGGTGGTAGCAGTCGCCGACATGGACCAAGGCGTGGTCGTGGACGTCGCGGTCGAAGGTGTGGCGGACGCGCGTGTGTGACGAGTGGAGTCACACTGCAGAATAGTGTCACACTCACGCGAGGGGATCTGCGGATCGCGTACCAAATCGGGACCTGCTTTGCGCTCCTCGCCGCTGAGACTCGACCCAGAGTCACTGCGTCCTCTCCGTCCTCCTCCTCACCGTCTCGAGCATCCGCAAGCTCACCATTAGGGCCGCACTTCTCTCTGGGATCCGACATGACGAACCAGAGGCAGTACAAGGTCGGCGTCCTCGGCGCGACCGGCACCGTCGGCCAACGCTTCATCGCGCTCCTCGCAGAGCATCCTTTCTTCGTGATCCACGCGCTCGGTGCGTCCGCTCGATCGGCCGGGAAGCCGTACGGCAAGGCGGTCAACTGGAAGCAGACGAAGCCCATCCCGAGCGTCGTGCGGGAATTGGTCGTTCAGGAATGTATACCTGAACGTTTCAAGGAGTGTGCTATCGTCTTCTCCGGCTTGGACGCAGATGTGGCGGGCGATATAGGTGTGTTCTCGTCTGATGCCAATACCAGGTTCCGCTCAGAATTCATGATTTCCCGCTTCGTGCAGAGCAGGCATTCCGCGTCGCGGAGCTCGCCGTCTTCTCGAATGCGAAAAACTACCGGAGAGACCCGCACGTCCCGCTCATCGTTCCGCTCGTGAACACCTCCCATTTCTCCATCATCCCGCAGCAGCAGCGGCTGCACTCCCCACCCCTCCAAAAGGGTTTCATCGTCACGAACGCCAACTGCTCGACCACCGGCGTCGTCGTTCCCCTTGCCGCGCTCGAGCGCGCCTTCGGGCCCATCGAGTCCTGCATGATCACGACCATGCAAGCCATCTCGGGCGGCGGCTACCCAGGCGTGCCCTCGCTCGACATCATGGACAACATCGTGCCCTACATCTCCGGGGAGGAGGAGAAGATCGAGTGGGAGACGCTCAAGATCCTCGGGGGCCTGGCGCAGGGCGACGACGGCCTGAAGGCGTTCGACATGCACACCAAGCAGCCGCTCCGCATCTCGGCGTCGTGCAACCGCGTGCCGGTCATCGAGGGCCACACCGAGTGCGTGAGCGTGCGGTTCGCCCGCCGCCCGCCGCCCAGCCCGCAGCAGGTTCGCGAGGCGCTCCAGAACTACACGAGCGAGGCGTACACGATCGGGTGCCCGTCCGCCCCGAGGCACACGGTGTTCGTGCATGAGGAGGCGGACCGGCCGCAGCCACGGCTGGACAGGGATTACCAGCTCGGGGCGGGGGTGAGCGTGGGGCGGGTACGGCAGTGTCGGGTGCTGGACATCAAGTTCGTCGTGCTCGCGAACAACGTCGCGATTGGGGCGGCGACGAGCAGCATCATCAACGCGGAGTACGCGGTCTTAAAAGGTATCGTCTCAGCCTAGACGCAAGATTGGGACTCCCGGACGTTGCCCCAGGTCCGTTGGATATCAGTTAAAGAGGGAGGGGTAGGGGCCAGGTTGCTTGGCATGGTAGAAGGGGGGAGGGATTGGGCGGACGTGCTGGTCCGTGCCGCTGCAGTTGGGAAAAACGATTTACATGTACGAGTTAATGGGCGGAATGCAAGCAAACACACCACCATACATAGACATTTCACGACCTCCCGCTCTTCCTCCCCGTTTGGCCGTCGCAGGATGCGGCACACGCTCACACTGGAGACCACAACGCACAACGCGCACAATGTAGTCCCGAAGATGTGGAACTGAGTGGACCCACAACTGGGATAGGATAGATTGCAGTGACATGGAGGAGTATGGGGGGCCCAGGGTGCTGCAATTTATCTCGCCGTGAATCTCGTCGCTAAATGGCCGAGGAGAGGATCTGTACATGTGTCCACCCACGCGAGCTTGCTCTGCGAAGGGATCGACAGTCGACAACGACGCGATAAATGCAACGCACCCGATCTCCGCCCCGCCCGGCTTCTTTCCCAAATCCGGTAATAGCCTCCTTCTCCCCGCCAGACGCCGCGCGCACGCGCGAGCGCAATCTATCCTTACTTGTCTTCTCTCTTTGCACTACACCTTGCTTTTCACCATGGCTGCTGCATCGTCGTCGACGGCCGCGGGGACGAACGCGACAGAGCAGGACGCGCTCAAGGCGCTCACGTTTCAACGCTTGCACCCGAAAACTTATCTTGAGCGGTTTCTGGCGGAGAATGTGAGACCGGACGGGCGCGACTTTGACGAGTGGAGGGACATTTCTGTGAATGTAGGTTCGTGTTATGGCGTGTGGCGGAAGGTGGTGAAGCGAGCCTAGGATATTGACTCTGCACGAAGGCTCGATCTCAACTGCGGACGGCTCTGCGCTCGTCAGGCTGGGTTCGACGACGGTTGTATGCGGCGTGAAAGCGGAAATTGCAGAACCAGAGCTCGACAAGCCGAAAGATGGCTTCCTAGGTGCGCTACTTCCAATATTGCGCCCTGTGCCATCGCGACCCATGTCCCACCAGTCCCCAATCTCGACCTTCCCGCCATCTGCTCTCCGAAGTTCAAACCCGGGCCTCCAACAGATGAGGCGCAAGTGATCTCAGACAGACTGAACGACGTCCTCATCTCGTGAGTGCAATCATATCCTGTACCGTCTCCCAACTCCGCCACCAACTTCCCCAGCTGCGCAGATCAGGCGTGGTATCCACATCTTCGCTGTGCATCGAGCCCAGCAAGTCGGCATGGGTGTTGTACGTCGACGCAACATGCATCAACTACGATGGGAACGCGTTTGACGCGACACTTCTCGCGATGGTGGCGGCGTTGAAGAACAGTGAGCTTCTCTGTTCACATCATCATATGCTGGAATACTAACTGAAACCTTCTTGTTGGCGCGTGCGTGCAGCACGACTGCCGAAGGCGAGGTATGACGAGGACCGGCAGCAGACCATCTGCTCGCGCAAGGTCAAGGAGCCTCTTCAGATTGGCAGACTACCTGTGTCATTTTCCTTCGGCATATTCGATGGGTATGCCGCGCACCCTTGCTCGACCAAATGCACTCTTCCAACGCGTTCGGTTTCAGAGCGTATATACTGGCCGACCCTACATCTTTCGAGGAACCCCTGCTTGATACATCGGTGTCAGTAGTGGTCGACGACGCCGGTGGCCTCATCTCCGTCATGCAACTTGGCCTGGGAACAGCGGACGGACAGGACTTGCTATCGACGTGCATCGACGCAGCGAAGGAATGCTGGCAGAATACACGAAAGGATGTATACGCGACGTCCTGACATCGCGAGTAAGGCGCCTGAAGCACATGTCACGCTGATTGTCCGTGGTACGTCATGTTCAGCATATCTCTCGTTCTCTGCCCTTTACAAATTCATGTTCGTAATTGGGTAGGTAAAAGCCAAGACGCCCATCTCCAGGTTTGCGCCTGTTGGAGAAGCCTGCAGTAAACTCGCGCCTGTCTGCTCACACGTCCCAATCAACGCGTGCGATGGTCCAAAGATGGCCCGCTTCATTTCCGGTCAGCGGAGGAAGGCACAAGTCGTGACACACGTAAACCACGTCTGTAATAGCACACGCCCGAGGTGCTATCTCGCTTTGCAATATTCAGTTCTTCATCTTCTTGATCGGTGAAGCACACACGCGTCCCCCTAGTGCCCTAGACAATCGTGAGCACGATTGCTACGTTTTCAAACTTCAGTTCCATTCTGGAATGGGAAGCGGTCTTGTTCGAGCAAGTACTCTCCTGCGAGAGGGTTGCTTCAAGGTACGTATCTGTCTAATTAGGTTCGTCTCAGGGCTCAATCTCGCACCAATAGCTTCCGGTTAGGAAGGCGCATATTTCATCATGATCTTGTCGATGGCGCCATTGGTCAAACCAGGTCCAGAACACGGGATTCTAAGCACAAGAAAGGAACGACGGAAGGTACCGCTACCGCACAGGAGCTCTCAAGGCATGAACAGTACTTCTCTCGAGATCATACCGCAGTTAGCTTGATCTCGTGTCGTCCTACGCTGAGGATGGGTTTCGAGACTCTGCTCCTTCAACTTGGTGTTCCAACGGCCGACAGCGTCGACCAACTCAACGTCGTCTGCATGCAGCCTCTCCGGGTCTCGGTACGGCTTGTCATCTTCCCCCTTCGAGGTCGCGTAGTAGTGGACAACGAGTCCATCTGGCCGCGAATGGTGGAACCCCCCACTGCATCGTAAGGGGTCAGCGTAAGAATCATTCACAGCGCTTCACATGCCGAAGAGATGCGGAAACACTACTCACATGTCGTTGCTCAGGTACTGCGGGTCGTTCCCTCGCAGGACGTACGCCTGCGTCGTCATCGGTACGTGCTGAACTTCCGACCCCACGATACGCATGTGGACGCGCGCCAAGCGCCTAGGGTAGTCCCCAGGGCGCACGGTGAGGAGCTCGAGGCTGGCCGTTCGCGTCCATCGTCACCTTGCCGCGGAGTGTGGATGTCGCGAAGTAGTGTCTTTCAGTGATAACCAGCAGAAAGGGTGCATACTCTGCTCAGCTTGGGGAGTCGAGCATGTCGCGCAGCGATTGGGCGAGGGAACCGCGGCGTATCGGCAGCCCTAGTGTTACCTCCGAGCTTCGCTCGGCTCGGAGACCAGTATGCACATCCCATATAGCAAAGCACGAATGCTCAGTTCATGGAAGTGGCAGAAGCTAGTTACGCTCACATCCAGTTTAAGGCGCCATTTGCTGAAAGCATAATTGTCACAGGTCGAGTGCGCAGAACCCTTATCGTCACTGGAACCCAACTACATAAGCATGTGGTGAGCATCCACGCAATGCCGAAAGGATCTAGCACAGCCTCTGAAAGTATTCCATCCATGAGACGCCTCATCCCTCCCATGACCGAGTCGATGATTACCAAAACGCGAGGTAATTGTGCCGTACGTCCAGTGACCTTGCCTTTCAATACGCGGTGAGCTTTATCTGATGGCGACCGACGCTCTTGATATTCTTAGACAGGCCCTGCTCCTTCAGCTTCGCATTCCAGCGGTTGATCGCGTCCGCCATGTCGACATCCTCTTGGGGCAACTTGGGGAGATCAAAGTACGACTTCCCATCCTTTGGATCCTCAGTAGCCCAGCAAATGGCCATGTTTCCGTCAGGGCGAGGGCGGAACTTGTTCGCCCTACATCGGATGTCCCAACCATATAGAGATCAGCCAAGGCAATTCAATATCTCGAGTTACGATTACGCACACATCATGGCTCATATGGACGGGGTCATTCCCGGTGCAAAGGTAGGTCTGAGTCGTCATCCGGTTGTGCTTCAAGCTGGCGGGTTGGATTCGCATGTGGATGTGCGCCGCGCGACTAAAGTAGTCTCCCGGGCGGACGGTTAGGAGCTCGACACGACCCTTCCCGTCGGTGATCATCTTGCCGCGAAGAGTCCAACTGAAGAAGTAATAGGTGCCGCTGCTATCTGCTTGCCAAGTATCGATGATAGCGTTCTTGACAGGCTGACCATTGGTGTCCTTGACCTCTAGAACGAGCAGGAAGGGGTCGAACTCTATACTCCTCAGTGAGTTATGGGGCTTTCAAAACGCATCAAAATACCGAACTTACTGTTAAAGAGCTCCGTAGACGACAGCACCGCCTGGCCCTCATCGACCTGTACTCCGGGTGCGCCTTGGAGGAAGAAAGGCCCTATGAGGCGCCCTTGAGCACAGCCGTCGCTATACTGCTCTGGAGGTTATACAACCTACCTTCAATGTCGTCAAACCAATTCTTCGCACCGCGGAACCCGAGGAACCACGATAAAGGGTTGTCCAGCACGGTCATGACCCAGGTCGAGCGGATGACGAACCAAAGCCACAAAAGCGGACTCATACGCCTGTATGGAGCCCAGTCGGGAATACTTGAACGACCCATTATGGATTGAGCCAGAAAGGTACGTAGTGTTCAGTGACTGAGATATGTGTAGTCTGGATGCTGGAGTCAGGGCGGAGCGACGGGGAGAAGAGCTGGTGTAGGTTGGCAAGCTTCGCTCCCATCGTTTATATGGATGGCAGAGCAAGCGAGGCTTCTCCACGCTTCGCCTGCTTTGACACAGAAGCTCATTCGCATCTCGACTTCATCGTCGCGTGCTCGACGTCCGCCGTGCATGCATCAGCGGATCTGGTATGTGGAGTAACGGCTACAGCAGCGTGGTTAGCCTATCCGGAGTACGGATTGACGCTTTTGGTCTCACGAGCCTGCTTGTTTCCAGCGTTCCAGTCACATTGAGCATGCTGATGGCTGATCGAACAATGGTAATTGTATAGGACTCAGATCTGACCATTAGGTCAGCGGTTAGTCAATAGGTATTCGTAGGCATCTGAATCGTCTGGGGATGGAGGACATTTTGTGCGGTGAGCGCGTGAAGGATTGTCCGGATTTGGAGGCTATGCAACTACTGTAAGCCATGATTTCCCAGTTCTATTTAGCGAAGGAGCGTAGGCAGCACTTCAGGTGTGTACTCGTGCAGTCATCGTGTTACAGCCGTTCAAGCATGCAACATGTACCGATTCGCCAAGCCCCCTTTGGCGAGTATTTCTCAGAGGCCCTTTGTCCGATAGGGCTGGCGACACAGTGAGCATTGATGTCGAGGCCGTATCATACCTTCGGAATACTGTTCTTGATCATATTGAACAATGGTAGAGTTGACAAAACTCGGGTTGTTTAGTACATACGTAGTGTCCCAAACTCTTCCATGTACCAAGCGATTGGCAGCGTCAGCACTTCCCTGTGCTCGAGAACGTCGGACTTGTGAAACAGAGGGGACGTCCGCACGTGGAAAGTTTCGTATATTGGCACCAGCTGGTGCAGTACGGTGAAGGTTGACAGTCCTCCCGATTTGGACTATTTTTCCTCGGCGCCACAAAAACACCGTGTATGACTTTCGTTGACCAAACGTGTATGTGTGATCGCTACGAAAGGACGTGTTCTCTTCGTCTTCGAAAAAGTAATGGGTTCGCTTGAGCAATAGAGTATCACCCTCCGCGCGTTAGCATGCTGACGCCTGATGCTCTAGGCTTGACAATCCATTTGTCAGCTCCTTCCCTCCGTGCCCCGTTCAATTTCATAGGTACTGCTCACCTGTAGTTGGCGTGGACTCGTCTTCCCATCTGCACTTTTCGGACGTTCGGCTTACAGCTTCGGGACACGTCTCCGAAACCCACCTTTCGCTACGACTTGCATGTACAGCCAGTCAACCATCGTATGCGAGACACGCACATATAGGAGAAAGAGAGATGTAAAGGAAGTTCAATGACCGTATCGTTTGCTACACATGCACACCGTGAAGTCTACGGGAATACACAATCCAGAAAAGCAGGCTGACCGCCATACTCCCCCCGAGCGCCTTCGCCCGGTCTTCGTGCCGCGACCAGCCCCGCACCTTCTTCGGGCTATGAGGGGGATAATGGTGACTATGCACGGGGTGGGGGATCACAAGCATTGAGAGTAGTAAGCTAACAAGGAGCAATCGTGGTCGTGAGCACGTGCAGCAGACAAGGAAGGAGCGCCGTACCGTTCAGGGCCTGGCAAGTGTAGGACGCAATGCACGCGGTCGCACCGGAGTAGCCTTGGCCGCCGCACTGACCGTACTGAGCGACGGTGCCGACGGGTGCGGAAGACTGGGTCGGGGGCGCGCTAGTGCTCGAAGGGCCGACAGGGACAGTGGTGGGGACGGCAGTCGTCTGTTCGGCCCGGGAAGTCAGCATCCACTCAGAATCGCGTGCAGGCGATGACGGGACATACGGAAGCAGGAGGGGGAGCAGGGGACCCAGTGCCGCTGCCGTAGAGAGGGGGTCCGGGGATGGTGTAGTTCGTCTGGGTCATCGCCTCGTTCGTGTAGAGGTCGACAGTCACTATAAGCCGCGCAGAAACCGCGCACATCAGCGTCCCCGGATCGCCCCCGCAGATTAACAGAAGCACGTACGACCAGGGTCAGAGGCCGAGTACGCCCCGGGGAACGACACGAGCTCGTCGGTCGTGGGCTGGAGCGAGCCGCCGCCGGTGATCTGGATCTGCGCGCACTCGGGGTAGAACTGCGCGGGGAGCGAGTGCAGCGCGATCGTCTCGAAGCGGATGAGGTAGTTGCCCGAGGGGACCGAGGCCGGGATCGTCGTCGTCCAGGACGAGTTCTGGTCGATCATCTTGCCTGAGCCCCAGTAGCCGTCGCCGACGGTGCCGCTGAGCAGGCCGGCCTCATCGATCTTGAACCACTTGAGAGTGTTGGCGTTCACGCCAGTGCAGGTCGAGCCCGGGCACTGGGCGAGGTAGGTCAACTGTGCAATGGGTGAAGGGTCGTGGTCAATCGCTGCAGTTCGAGGCGGCTCGAAGCGCGGGCATACCATGGGGCCGTAAGCGTGAGGCCAGACCTGGTTCCAGTACGCAGTGATGGGGTCGCCAGCCTTGGTCGTCGTGGTAAGCTGGAGCGCGCCGGAGGTACCGTCATCATTGCAGGCGAGAGTGGGGTCAGTCGGGTTGGTGATCGGGTTGCTGTAACACGATCTCGGTGAGCGCTAGCCCAGGCAATTCCTCGGGAATGGAATGGCGCCCTCGGAGTAGGTAGCAATATACGCACTAGGACGACCACGGGCGCTGGATCGTAGTCTGACCAGTGGGCGAGTTGTACGGCTAGAAAAAGCGAAACAAACGGGCATGTCAGTCTCGAGTGCGGTTGGCAGAGCGCGCCAGAGGGCGGATCGGGCGAGCACATAATCCAGGGCAGCGACACTCACAGCCCAGCCCTGGAAGATCTCGCCCTCGATCTTGTACGAGAGCACACCGCCGTGGGCGAAGACCTGCGGGAGCGCCGCGGAGGCGAGGGCGACGAGAGTGGCGAACGCGAACATCCCTGTGTTAACTTGCGAGGCCTTTTGCTGCGGGAGGAGGGAGCAGGAGCTTGCGAGGCGAGCTTGACGGACCCCCAGCCCGACCCCGCGGGGCTTTATACGTCGCGTCCTGGTCCGTTGCAACGCATTCTCGAGGCTGCGGCGTCCGCGGGCCATGTGCGCGAGACCATACGACTAGTGCCGTGCCTTGCCAGGCAGCCCACGCCGAGGCTGGTATCACGTCCAGACGGCATACTCTGCGCAAGCCCTTCTGAAGCAGGACACGCGATTGGCCGAGGGGTCCTCGCGCGTCGGATATTCAGCGGATGCGGGGTCAACCCCGCACACAGGCCATTGAGTGCGCGAAGAGCCAATCTCCAGGAACGCGATTCAGCGACGCAGCGCGTGTGGCCGGATGACGCACCTGCGCCGCGACGGAGCAGGAAAGATGGGCGAGGTGGCTGGCGGGGACGAGGCGCGTCGGGATTTCTTCGCAGGGTATATCCGATGTTTGCAGCTTCTGTTGCGCCGGAGCCTGTTCACGTGCGCGGTCGCTACGCGCGAGAGCGGGTGTCTGCGATGCATATAGTTATGTGCATCTCGAGTGCTGTCGGTGGGCGGGATATATAGACCCACGCTCGAGTAGTGCTGAGTTTGGGCGCGAGTGACGCTGTAGGTCCCCACGAATACGCCTAGTAAACCAATTACGGAGTACGCGTATATGGGCGGCGCCGCGGACACGTTACGCATTGAATAGGCCCTCGGCACGCTCGGACTGTCCGATATCGAGAAGACGGTGGTCGTGCGTTGACAGGATAACATCCGGATGTGCGGTCGGCATGTCTTCGGTATGTCTTCTAGATCTGTCTGAGGGAGCAGTGCACGTGTGTTTCGGAGCCGCGACCAACAACACCAACATCTATCATCAATACCAAGTTGCAATTAGTAAGGCGGGACGGTGACAGGAATAGCCAAACCAGTGCTCCTCAGATCGCGAGGCGCAGCCGGGGGCCGTCTAGCCCATGGTCAAGCGTTGGATGTCGACGGTTGGCATCTCGGCGGCAGATAGACGGCAGGCAGCTCGTTCAGTCCCATACGGCCCTCTCACGCCTATTCAACATGTCCCGTCCACGTCTTGTCATGACATGCCGAGTGCTATGAATATCGCCCTGTTTAACCGGGCGCTGACATACGAAGGGAAAACGACGTGCCTGCGTATGCAATGTCGGGACGACCATTGTACAAGCCGAACGGCCGGGCGGTAGCAAAATGGAAAGAACCTACATTTTTTCGTCTCCGTATTGCACTGGGAACGCAACTCGTCACTTCCAGGCATATGGCGTTCACAAGAGTTCATGCGGACGGTGCGTACAGAAGAGTGTGCGTGCAGCGTGGCAAAGCACTGGCACCAGCGCCGATGCGTAGCGTAAAGTCCGAGCTACCACCAACACGGTGAATTCGGCAGGAGGAATGGGCCGGTTAGCCGTTCTTTCGTTTGCTTCCATGAATACACGGGTGGGCCATCGGGCCGACATGCTTGAATAGATAGGTGCCTGTGGGGGATTCTCGAGGTGGCTCGCGGACTGCGCAGCCTTCTCGGGACTAACAGCAAGCTGGCTATTGTGTGGCGGCCTACTGCGGCACGGTCAACGCGTATTATGGAATGGAGCGAGAATAGCACAGAAGAGTGTGGACGCCGTTCCCAGTGTACTGTACTCCAGAACGGACGACGCAAGCATGAGCAAACGCCGCGTCAAGAGAAGCCGAAGGTATCCGGGTGGCATCGAAGTGGTGTGTTTCTTCCGGATACTGCGAACGCTGGTGTTCGGGACACATGAGCTCGCCGTTTGCAGAGGAACCAATGCGAATGATTGGATGACTTCCCATAAGAATCTACGGCTCTGGAGTGTCCGTAGACCTATATCGGAGCTCTAATCTCTCTAGAGATCTCGGGCGCTCAATGATCAGGCAGGGATATCCGGAGAGCGTCTAGTGCTATGCACGTGTTCTCTTGGGCCTTACATCAGCACCCAATGTAGTAGGTGATTGATCCCAACACAATTTGTAATGATGGCACCTTCCTTTCGAGTCGTTTACGACCTCAAGCGAGCATCTACGGCTGCGTTTAGGTCTAGAAAGGGGGGTCGACCCCCCCTTCTAGAATTTGGGCGCTTGCAGCATCTACGGACGTCGGTCTCAAAAGCGGAGTACAAATCGTTGTCGGCATCTCGGCGGATAGGACACTTTCAGTATCTACGGACGACAAAATGGCCGTAGATCCTTATGGGAAGTCATCCATTGACAATCGGAGGGGAAGCTGTACTTGTGATACACGCAGTGCGCACGAGCTTGCGGGAATCAGAGACATCAACGACTGGTATCCCGCCAATGCGATATTGTTAGAGAGGCTATAGTGATCCCATGATATTCACATATCGAGTAGTCACTATCACAGGCCCATTTGAGGTGCCACGTAAGGTCGAAGCTTTGAAGCGGCGGGAGATGGGGTGAGAAGCTGGACAGGCTTCGTCGCGTTCTATGGGGAGCGTCGACGCCGACCACATCGGAGAGGGCAGGCGCTCGGGATGGTCGGCTAGTGGGATTCGGACGCGGAGAGGACGTTCTATCAGGCGCGAGGAGCCCACAAAGGGGTTTCCGAACGACGACTGGGAGCAAATGGTCGACGAACGAGAGCGGAGGGAACGACGCGGAGTGTTGAGGGGGAAGGTGAATCATTGATATCGACAAGCAGTGATGTGCAAAGGGGGAAACGTAAAAGGCGATGGGCACTGCAGTACTGGTCATCTGACAATCAGGAAGCAAAGGCCGAGCACATCGCCCTGTGGTACTCGCGCCGGTGGACGTGGCAGGCGTGCAGGGGGGAGGGGGCAGCTGGGATGGACTGAGGCCTCGTACGTACAGTATGTCGGGCGAGATCGTTGAGCGATAGAGTGTGTTGCTGGCGGTGTCGTAAATACGTATTGCAGTCGGCAAACGCGAGCTGGCTGGGGCTATTCCCTTTTTAGGTTGCGGTGTCGGGCGTCTACGCGGGGAACAGGCCAGACTCCCTCAGACGCTCGTTAGCCTTTTTGACCGTCTCCGTCCCTCTTTCCCAACCATCCTCGTCTTCCCCCTCCCGTCTCCCGCGCCCTCCCCCTCCCTCCGCCGCAGCGACAACACCGCCATGCCCATTCTGAGCCTCCCCAATCCTCAACCTACTTCGTCATCACTGCGCAAGAAGCTCAGCGTCCGAGCTTTGTCCGTCAAGTTCCGCCACAAGTTGTACGTATTGCTTTTCTTGGCTAGCATCCGTCTCGTTCTCTCGCGGCTGCCCTTCTCGACCGCCCTTCTCGACCGCACTTGTCACACCGACGAAGTGCTCGTACACGAAGGATCACAGCGTACAGAGGATCGGTTGCATGGGGCGCGAGTTCTTTGTCTTGGAGCTCCGTGCGAACTCGGAGGGCTTGACATCAATGTGGCGTCCTGTTCCTCGTCGCCTCAATCCGTCCCTTTTGGCCAGGTCCTAGACACTCTCATCAATCCCTCATCTTCCCTCTTCCCCACATCTGTGCCCTCTTTTACTGACAGTATCTTCACAGCCGCAGACCCAGGGCGCAACAGCCGTCCGAACCCGAAATCGTCCGGCTACCTCACATCCCGCCAGAGCTCTGGGGCCTCATCATTCAGCACGCCTGCTTGTTCCACCATGACCCTCTGGACACATCACAAGACCTTTCCTTCCTCGAGTCACCCTCCACGCAGCTCGCGACATACCGCTCTTGCATGGCTACAAAGCGGAACCTCTCTCTCGTGTCGTCGCAATGGAACGCCCTCACTCGCAGTTTCCTCTTCGAGTTCGTCTGGATATCGCGCGCAGCGCAGGCCAAAGCTTTGGCGCGAACCCTTCTCATGGAGTATGTGGAGAACTTTTCGTCCAGCGGGAAGTTCATCAGGCGACTCCACATCGAGACGCCAGCGCTCGAGCGGTGCGCACCCGCCGACCTTCGAACTATACTCGATTACTCGCCGCACCTAGCCATCTACTCGGACCACCATTCCGTGCAACGTAACGTCCTCGAGGATTCGCCTGATCCCCGTTGTAGTCCAGAAGAGATTCTCAAGCTTGTCGCCCAGCCCAAGATCCGACGACTCAGCTGGACGAGCTACGACGATGTACCATTTGAGCTCCGAATGGCACCGCTCGTGAAGAACGTGACCACGCGACTGGAATACCTCGAACTGTCGTCTCGCTGTACGGACCTGTCAGGGTTCAACAACGCGCTCACGGCCTCTTCCACAACTGGCAACTTTGGCCACCTGCAGATGAATGTTCACCTGCCATCCTTGCGAGCGCTCAAGGTGTCGCTCGATAACAACACATTCGCCGTCTTGGCGTCATGGGACATGCCCGCACTAACGAACCTCTCCGTGATGTCCTCGGACTTCAGCTACACGGGCGAAGGCTTCTCGCGCTTCTTCCAGGCGCACGGCCGCAAGCTCATGCAGCTCGAGCTCGGCCACTCGTCCTCTCTCATTGAGGAATACTACCTCACTACTCCCCAACACCTCGTCGCCCTTCAGCAGCAGAACCAGAACCAGCCCGCTCACTCGCCCCCTGTGCCTCTCGCGGAGTGGTGCCCGAACCTCCGTGAGTTCATCTGCTCGGCTGACGCCGAGTGGCACTGGCAGAGTCCCGACTGGATCGCGCCGCACATCCTCCTCCCGGCCCATCCCCGCGTGGAGCTGATCGGCATCCGCGACATCGACACGCGCCTGCTCGAAGACCCTATCTCATCCCGACTCGACACCGACTCGACCTCGTCCACAATCCTCTCGTATGACTCTCTCGACGTCAACGATGCGGACACCCCATACTTCCTACTCTACGAGCAGATCTCGTCCCTCCTGAGCCGCGACGCGTTCCCGAGTCTGCGCTTCGTGCGCGATCTGAGCGCGGAGAGCCACCGGATGCGCACGGTCAGGCCCAGCGCGCGTGTGCTGCAGTTCTGGAAGAAGGTCGTAGCGCGCTGCGCCGAGCGCGCCGTGTGGTTCGAAGACTGTACAGGGGTGAACGTCACGCAGGGCGCGCTCAGGCGCGCTACGCTCAATGTCGGTGGGGAGATGGGGGCCGCATGATGCGGTTCTCATCATGCCCACCCATGAGGTTTTTGGATATGCAGCGCGGCCGCCCGCGAGGTTCTTGGATACGTGTATTGGTTTTCTTTCTGATGCCGCGCTGCGGCCACGACAACGACTATGCCGACGACATTATATGACATGACATGACACGATATGACTTACATGCGCCCCTCCCTTCCCCTCCTCCAACCATCTCATGCGCTCTCCGCCATTGCGTTTCAAGCATCAACCAACCGTCAACACCGAACATACCATCCGCATACAGCATCGCCACCAATACCCCTGTCCATCATCAACGTCAACACGCAACACAATCATCTACCATCCCGTGTACACTCAATCCCCGTTAACACCATCGATCTCATCCCGCATCCCTCCCGCAGCTTCCGCGTCCCCGTCTCTGCCCGCACACGCAATTCCGAGTGTACATACATACCCTTCACGTCGCATCTATCCGCCCTCCCAGATTTTTCTCTCGTCGCGCGCCCGCATTTCAGAGCATCTAAACTAAGCCCTCGTCTCGTCGGTCTCCGTCTCCGTCGTCTTTGCTGTGCTTCCCTCCCACGTCCTGTTATCTCGTCCCCATCCGAGTCTTTGGAGTTGTCACAACATCTTACCACACACACATTGTACGCTGCATAGATGGCCGTCTGAAATTTCTCTTCGTCGTCGTTCGACCGATTTTCCTTCGATTGGCGGGCACGTCTGTCGGTTTCCCAGTCGTCCTTCTGCGTCGTCGGCATCGCCATGGCAGTTCGCCCTCGGACCGTTTCTCTCCCACTCTGTTTTGGGCTGCATGTTAATAGGGTGAGGAGGCTCCGGGCTAGGTTGGCGTCTGTACATCAGTTTCTCACTGGGCCGTCTGGGGCGCTCAGGCTGTCTGTTGTATCTGCTAGCATAGTGAGGTGAGATATGTAGTGGTCAATGCATGGTTCCGAAGTAGTCTTTCGCGCGCTGGCTTTGGCACTTGGAGCGTGTTACGTCGCAGACAAAACGACCGGAATCAAATATCTAGAAAGCACAGTACAGTACGGGGTAACAAGATAGGGTGTACAGGTACTAACTACGCAGCTACGGTGCAATACAATAAGCACACAAATAAATCTACAACAAGTCCAAGCACGGCGCGCGCCCCATGTCCGCGCTCTCAGCCCAGTAAATCCCTCCCGAAGCCAGGCCCGAGTCTATAATCCGAACCTTTACACACCCGCGCTTCCCTGATTCCTGCGGAACCTCAAGAAGTCGTCGATGAGGCCGTTCATGTCGCCCATGCGCTTCTCCTCGGGCAGCCACTCGCCGTTGTTCACGCACAGGATCCTCATGCGCTCGTGGTAGTGCAGGTCGGGGAGGAGCTTGGGCGTGATGAGGAAGTACTGCCCGCTGTCGGGCTTGCACGTCACCTCGACGAGCGAGTTGTGAACCGCCCGCTCCGCGCGCTGGTCCATGCCTTGATTGATCTCGTCTACGAGCGAGAAGGGTGCGCGGGCCTCCTCGGTCAGGCTCATCAGGTAAAGGATTGTCGTGAGCGAACGTTCCTATGGCAGTTTTGGTTCAGGACATCGTAAATTGGGCGGCACAAGAGGTAAGACTTACACCACCGGACTGCCGCTCGCCTGTCAGAAGCTGGAGCTTTTCGTGGTCACGGAACTTGACCATGATGTCGATTGCCCATTTGTCGTAGTCTTCGTCCTCGCGGATCCTGATTTCCCCAGCGCAACCGATCCGATCGAACGCAGCAGAGAACTTCTCGCCGATGCTGCCGACCAGTTTCTCCAGCTCAGGCTGCCAGTTGTCCTGTTCAATGCAGCGTCTGTCAGCGAATGTCAATTTTTTGATACCAAGCTACGGGACGAACCCTAGCCGCCTTGATCTGCCGTTCGACCCTGAGGATCTGCTTCTCGCGTTCCTCGATGGTGGAGGAAAGGGCCGCGATCTATCCGCATGTCAGAAGAACGGATGACTAAGGAAGCACATGTGGACGAACCTCAGCCTTCCGTTTGTTGTACTGCTCGACGACGTTTGCATTTGTGGCCATGTTCATGTTGAGTTCCTCCTGACCCTGAGCAAGCTCGGCCTCCCACTCCTCTCTCGACTTGGCTGCGATCTCGCCAGCCTGTGAACATAACGAAGTCGTCAGGAATCGTCATCCGCGACAACCGACCACAACATCATGCGTAATACTGACCTCCTCCAACTGCTGAAACTTCTGCCGGATCTCGTCGTCGCATGCGTCGAGCTTCTCCTTGCTGATCCGGAGCTTTTCCCGGGAGTCCTCCTTGATCTTCTTCCATTTCTGGCTGACTGGATGGTGTGACCGAAATCAGACCCTGTTGAATATATGCCAAACCTGACGCACTTTCGACGAAGTTCGCTTGAGCGACCTCAATCGCCTCCTTCTGCTCTTTGCACGTCGCCTCGAGTGCCTCCTTGTTTGCCTGAACCTGGAGGTACTCGAGACCCGCGAGCGTGGCCTTCTCCTGCTCTTTGATAGACTCGTGCATCAGACGCTAGACATGCCAAGGGATTAGCAGGGATGAGAGAACGGCCAGGTCGCATAAGAAACCTACGACGTATTGCTGGACATTGGTCACCCGCTGGCCTGCGAGCTTGAGAAGTTCTGACTTGAGGTTATTGCGCTCGACATCCACAGGCTTCGCGTTCAACAGCTTGTCGAGCTTCTTCTTTTCGTTCTCTGCGTCACAGAGATGTCAGCACGACCTTGTACAGCATCAGGAGCTCGATAGAACACATACGCAGCCTTAACTGGGCAGCCTCGATCTTCTTGCGGGCATCTAATACAGCGCGCTTCCGCTTCTCGAGATCGTCCTGCACCACAACCCCGTTAAGCATGCTGAGGCTTCGTGCAGGTCAGGACATTGCAAGACTCACGTTGCGTGCCTTGAACGCCCTGCCCTCGATCTGGATGTGATTGTCCTCCTTCGACAGCTTCTCCTCCTCCTCCTGCACAAGCCTATAGTTCTCCTCCGCATCCGCAAGCTTCGCCCGTAAGTCGTTTCGGACCTGCGGGTCGACTGTACGCTACAATCAGCAGCCGTCCCGATTTCGAGGCAAAGCGAATGCAGGAAACTTTACCCGCGGTGTGCACAAGGGACCGCGCTTGCTTGATCTCGCTCGTCCTGTTCTGCGGAAGCCGCTTGCCGTACTTCGAGCGCGTCACGTCGTTCTTGACGCGGCCGATGATGTAGTTGAGCCCGCCCGCGCGGGCGGCCATCTCCATCGCCTTGACCTGGTCGACGCGTTGCGGGTCGCTCGCAATGGGCTATATACGCACGAATATATCAAAGCTGACTGTCAGCACACAAGAGTAGAGACAGAAACCTTGTGGGCGTACCGTACGGTGAAGCTTAACATCCGCACACAAGAACCACTTCAAGCCCTCCGGACAATCCACAAAGTCGATCGCATAACCATCAAAGCCCAACCCCTCCAGCTGGTCCGCTGGCAACGGCTGCGGCTGGAGCCTGCCTCCGTCCTTCGCCTTGAACCATGTATTGATCCTCGCCTTCCTGCCGACAGCCTCGGGAGTATCAACGCAGAGCCTGTTCAGCGTCTGGTAGTCCTCCTCGCACTGCGCGACGAACGTGCGGAGCTGCGCGCCGCCGAAGCACGCCTCGACCGCGTCGACGTATTGGCGGTTCGGCACGGTCACACAGAGGAATGCGGGCTCAAAGATCTCCTGGCGGAACCGGTGGCGGTTGCTGCGGAGCCACACGACGACGTCCGCCGCGTCGGAATCGAAGCGCTTGAGCTGCTCGAGCTTTTGGTGGGCCTCATTGTCAAGGCGCTTCAATCTAGAGGAGAGGCGATCAAGGGCGGTTAGTGGGCGAGAACAATTTGTGGGACAGGAAAGACATGCTCGGTAGTGTAGTGGTCGATCTTCTGTCTGCACTCGGCACTCTGCGCGGCGTTGGCTCGCTGCTTGTCTTGCAACTCGTACTGCCTTCTACGTAAATCGCTGCTCTCTTCGTTGAGCTTCCTCTACATAGAACGGTCGGTCAACACATCATGTGGTGATGAGGTAGGTTTACGAACCATCTCCCCATGAATGACCTCGAGATCTTCGGTCTTAGGTGGGTTCGCGATGTTCTTCTCGGCCTCCTCGATGTTCTTCTGGAGCTTCTTGAGTTCCTGTTGGCGCGTCTTCTCAGTGCTTTTCAGGTTGTCCAGCTTCTGCTTGAGCTCGTCCGCTTTTTCCTCCTACAGTTTCCATCGTAACACGCATGAGTTGCCGAGATTCATGACAGAGACGAAAGCGAAAATCACGCACGAGTCTGTTGTTCTCATCCCACTTCTGGCTCATACCTTGGACCTTACGGCGGGCAATGTTCTTCTTCTCTTCACGGACTTTGTCGCATTGCTTCAACTCCGCTTCTAGTTGCCTGTATGAACGTACCGCGTGAGCGATCGTGGTGGGGATAGACGCCCAAAAGCGACGAAATCCAGCATACGCACTTGCTCTTCTCCATGAAAGGCTGGTGCCTGTGACTGAGGCGCCTGACCGTCCTGACAGCCTCCTTGTGCTTCGGCTTGAACTCCCTATACTTCTCACGTGCTGCGTAATACTTTTTGATGGGCACGACAAGCTCGAGCAGCTCGATCTAGATGCAGATAGTTGAGTATAGATGTAATGTTTCGCGCAAATGGATCCGCATACCCGCTTCTCAAGTGCGCGACGCTCTTCATAACGGCGGACATCACGCTCGAGGTTCGCATTGCGATCCTCCATGGTCTTGAGCTGATCCTTGTCGGCGTTCACGAGCTGCAAAGATGGAGCATGTCAGATATGGACAACGCAACACCAAGCGGAGCACTTACATCTTGAATGTTCTTCAGGCTCTTGCCGGACTCGATGAGCGTGTCGTGCCATGCAGTCAGGTTCGGGTTACCAGCAGCGCGCTGTGTCTCCCTCAACAGCTGCTGAGGCGTCATTCGCGCGAACTCAGCCACTCTGTCCTGAGGCAAGAATGCGCTGTTGCGCGTCCTATGGGTCAGACATCGGGGCCGTGCTGCGCGAAATATGTAAGACATGCCAGAGGTTGTTGACCTGGACGTTCAGCTCCGCCATCTTGGCGTTGATGTCCTTGCCGGACGAGGACCGGCCGTTGAGCATGAATGGGGCGCTCTTGGAGTTGGAGAAGAGATTACGGCGAATGACGAGGTTGGGCTTGCCCTTCGCGCCCTTAAGCTCGATCTCAATGTGGCCGTCCTGCTTGTCGTTCTTGACGAACGACTTGAGGTCCTGAGCACGATTCAGGAGCTATAGGGGATTTTTGATTTTAGCATAAGTTGCGATAAGTCGCCGATATCGCTTACAGAGGGCGGGAAGTTGAGACCCAGACATATAGCGCAAGCAATAGAACTCTTGCCTGTACCATTCGGCCCAAAGATCATGTTGAGGTACGGGCCCGGTCGAAACTCGACCCAATCGTATGTTAAGAAGTTCCTCAGCTGAATGCGGACGATCGAGCCGGGCACGAAACTGCGCGGGTAGTGAGCCACCGACCGCGCATACAGGAATCAGACGTACCCATCCTTGTCTCGGGGTAGAGTCTGACCGCGTTTGTCCGGCCGGGAGGAGCCAGCGGCAGGATGGGCGTCGCCAATTGTGTTAGCACGAGCGCGTTTCCGGCCCTTGGGAGACTGCTCCGCACCCTCTTCATCGTCTTCGTCGTCCTCGACATTGCCGTTGGCGTAGTCGTGCACGTCTTTATCGTCTTCTTCCATCGCGTGCGCGTCGTCGTCGCCGTCCTCCGCGTCATGATGGTTCCGCATAGCAGCGCGCTTACTCTTTGTACTGGCCTTGGACGAGCTCGAGTTGTTAGCAGAACGGCCGTTGTTCTCCTTTTGCGAATCGTCAGAGTCGTGCGAAACAGCCCTGCGAGCCATCCCTGGTCAGGCGCGTCGCCGCCGAGCACGTTGGGCTGAGATGGTGGACGATGCGGTCGCTGGCGTCTAGCAACCGAAATGGCAGGAGCAGAAACGCCGTCGCCCTTGCCTCGACGCGTCGCGCGTATCTCCTGCATTAGGGCAGGTTAAATCGTAACAACGCACGTGACTGTATTTCGTGACTCGGCGCGCTCCCGTCTGCGATCCCGCACGATAGACGCCTGTCATACAGACTGCCAAGATGGCCACTCGTCTGCATCTGCGAGTCGAGCTAGATCCCTGCATTCCTCGACTGGAATCCGGGTCGCGATGAAGATCAGTAGGTTGTTCTTGATATCTCTCAACTGCGCGCCCTCCGGACTGAAGAAATGGATGATAACAGCCTTCGTCACCGGCAACGCGGGTAAATTGCGCGAGGTTCGCCAGATCTTGGGCGCGGCGAACATCGAGGTCGACTCGCAGGAACTCGATAGTGAGTACACTCCAGGAAAATACCCGTATGGACCAGCGCGAAAGATAACCCGGAACCCACTCTAGTTCCCGAAATACAGGGCTCTACGCGTGAGGTCGCCATCGCCAAGTGCCGCCGCGCTGCCGAGCTGCTCGGCCGTCCTTGCATTACCGAAGACACTGCGCTCTGCTTCAAGGCTCTGAACGGTCTTCCCGGGCCGTATATCAAGTATTTCCTCAAGGAACTTGGTCACGACGGTATGTCATGTTGTCATTACAGCGAATGACGATGCTTTATATCCACCAGGCCTGAACAATCTGCTTGTCGGGTTCGATACCAAGGAAGCCTGGGCACTATGCACGTTCGCGTACAGCGCTGGACCGGGCCACGAACCGATCTTGTTCGAGGGACGCACCGACGGCAAGATCGTCCCCGCGCGTGGGCCTAGCTACTTTGGATGGGATCCTTGCTTCGAGCCCGACGGCTTCGGACTGACGTGCACACCCCTTTCATTCTAGGCGTGTTTTGCCTACTTTACTGACTCACTGCACTGCAGATACGCGGAAATGGCCTCCGAACAGAAAAACAAGATATCTCATCGGGGGCGTGCACTGGAAAAGCTCGAGCAATATCTCCGTACCCTTCCCGCCCAATGAACCGTTCGGGACCGGGTGGTCATTATGATTTCCAGGCATTCCGGACACCGTCCCTGGACTAGATTTACTTTCCTGAGCACGATGTAGCAACAAATGAACACACTGTAGCCCATACCACCACCTGGACTCGGACGTAGTCGTGGATAGCGAGCCAATTCATCCATTATGCGATGAACACCACCTCTGTGGGCTATTGTCCACCCGTAAATTCTCGGGAGTTATCTTCAAAACTGACACCGATGGTGCTACGAGGGCTACGGAGATGTACAGTCAGACGATTTTGCTGAATCAGGCGAACCCGCCCGGCGGGAAATGTCCAAGTACTCAAGAAGCCTTAGTCATCCTGGGCTTCGGGCCATCCGCAGCCCTGCCAGTGAGGAAAGCACCAAATTTTCTGGGCGGACAAGGACGGCTCCTCGAGCTCAATATGAATGCTTTGGGACATACCCGACCCGGGAATTGTGATCGTCGCCTGAAGGTTGTCGCTTGAGAGCTGGAAGTCCGAACGGAGTGGGATGCCCCTCCGGCGGGACACAGCCACAAGGCTGAATCGCCGAGCGCCTGCCACGAAGGGCCACGTCAGTAGCGCTGGGGAGTGATCGAGCCTGAGCTGAGCCTGACTCAAGCCTGACTCAAACCATGCAGTGGACGTTTGGATGCCGACTGCCGCGCACGCACGCAGGACGCTTGGTCAGTATCGTCCATCGGCATACTAATCCACGCCTCGGATTCTGCGCGGGACACGGCTCTCAGACCAGCTATAATGCTGACCCCCTTGCACATCCGCAGTCTCTTCCGCGCCCTCCCAGGCATCAGCCTACCGCTCTCCCAAGCCAAGTCGAGCTCAGACTTCCGCAGGACGAACCGACGCTTCTCGTGCCACAGCCTCTGTGGCCTTGGGGCTCCTGCAGTATATAAGAACCTGTCCCGAACGATCCCAACTTCAAGAAAAGTTGAAGTCCATCGCCCCCTCACGTCTGCCATCTCCAGTCCCAAGGCTGGTAATCCACCAGCACTCGCACCCACACCCACGACACACTAGCTCAACATGATGCAAATGAGTGCCATCCTCCCAAACTTCGCCGGCTTCACCATCGCCCGCGGATGCTTCCACCTTCGCCTCGTCGACAAGATCGGGTCAGGCGCATATGGCGTCGTCTACCTCGCGCAAGACCTTGCGCCAGGCCCGCGCGGGGCGCCCTTCTACGCCGTCAAGTGCCTCCTCCGGCAGCCGGACGGCTCGGAGCTCGCGCGTCAGCAGCAGCGCGAACTCGCGCACCACCGCGCCCTCTCGGACGTCCCTGGGGTCGTCAGCGTGCACGCAGTGATCGAGGAGGAGTTCTACACCTTCATCGTCCTTGACTACTGCGCGGGCGGCGACCTCTTTGCCGCGATCATGGAACGCGCAACGTACGTGAACAACACCCCCGCCGTCAAGCGCACGCTGCTCCAAATTGTCGACGCCCTCGCGGCATGCCATGAGCGCGGAATCTACCATCGCGACCTCAAGCCAGAGAACGTCTTGTGCTCAGCCGACGACGCGCAGGTGTACTTGGCTGACTTTGGGCTGTCGACCCGGAACGAGCGCAGCACGAACTTTGGCTGCGGGTCCTCATTCTATATGAGTCCAGGTGCGTCCATCTTTCCAAAATCATTACCGCTTATAGTAGACTTACCTTCGTCTCTACAGAATGCTTGGGCATCTACTCAAAGAAGACCCCCTACCGCACGGCGCCCTGCGACGTTTGGGCGCTCGGTACCATCTTCTGCAATCTCATCACCGGCCGCAACCCATGGTACATCGCGTCCCCAGAGGCCGATCAGGGCTTCCGCCTCTACCTTCGCGAGGGTCCCGCCTGGTTCCATAAAAATCTTCCCATGTCAGTGGGCGCTGCCGAGATCCTCGGGCGCATCTTCGAGATTAACCCGAAGCGCCGCATTACCCTCCCCGAGCTCCGGAAGGCGATCGAGGAACTCGACACGTTCTACCCTCAGGCGGCGCCCTCGACCGCCGCCGTCGCGCCTAGCCAGCCCACTGTCGCGGAGCTGTCAGTGCAGGTAGCAGCGGACTCCGTTAACATGCCGTCACACGCCAGGTCGCAATCAGCGGCCGCTGCCTCGCCTGTGTCCGAGCGCCCCTCCGACAAGCCCGCGGGCGACGAGCTGCGCCCCCTAACGCTCAGCCTTCCCTCCCCACTCTCCGAAAACTTCCTCTCGCTCTCGCTCTCGCTCTCGGCGGCCGCGACCGCGACATTCGTCAACACCGACACCACCGCGTCGCACTTCAGCGAGACGCTCGACGAAGTGTGGCCTCCGTCCGCTAGTGCCGGCGCCGCCTCGTCCGATATCACCGGCATGCCTGAAGCAACGAGCGACAGCGGAGAGGAGAGCGGAGAGGAGAGTCCGGGCCCTGTCACCCCCGAGACGCTTGCGCAGGAGACGTCCGGGTCGCCTGTGGTCCCGGAGCTCAGGCTGGACGCGAACTCGCCCATGGCGGCCTCTGCGTCGCTGCCGCAGGTGGATCTCAACGTTGCACTAGAGGCTGTGAAGGGCGAGGAGATGAGCAGGAAGCGGCGGGGGTCGTTATCGCGGATCATGGACGGGATGAAGCGGATACGCAAACGGACCCTTGTTTGAGTTTACTGGCATCGTCGACTGGTGCTGTGCGTTGTCGGCGTGCGTGTTTGTGATACAGTACTCATAGGAACAAGAAGTAATTTGTAGTAGTATAATCTCCTGTAGCCATTAGCAGCTGATCTGAATACTGAAGTGTTACTATGAAACTTCAAACTCATCATCACAACGTGATTGCGCAACTCGGGATCATATGTCTTTACGTGCTTTACTACGACATCACTCTTCCTCGTCGCTCTCCAAGCCCCAATCTCCCTTCACGTTGTTCTTCCACAGATGTCGCATTAGCCCGTCTATCTCTTTCGTGATGTTGATCCATTCGTTCTTGCCTTCTGGCAACGGTGGCATCTCCAACGACGTGGTAATGCAGATCTTGTCGCCCGCCCAGGGCCCTCGAAGCAATCTCCGACGATACTTCTCGTGGCAGACGAGGGTCAGATTGTCGCTGTCCGTCCAACAGATGAGCGCGAGTAAGGCTTGCCCCAGCCCAAGGGACATGCATATGGCGCCACGTCTGTCTTGTTTAATTAGGAGGGTGAGCTCGGCATGGCGAACGTATTCTCCCTTGGAGAGGTTGCATAATACGGTGGTGTCATTCCATGTACGATTCGGTCGAACATGGTAATTGAGGCTTGTGAGTAGCTCGCATCTTCGCAGATCGAGACGCTTGGTCTTGCCCGACTCTGAATTGGGACTTGTCCCGCTCAGCTCGGCGAGTCGACGTTGGTGAAGGTCACTCCAAGCCTTGCGGTCGGATCTTGCGGTACTGCCCATGACGGGGCAGTAGTAGTCCGAAGTATAGGGGAAGAGATAGCGCGTATCCTCCTTATTGACGACCGTATTGTTCCACGTCCAGAATGTGTGCGTGTGCGGGAGGTGCCCGAAGGCCGTCTTCATCTGCTTCAAGTCCTCAGAGCATATCAATCCCGAAGGGATACCCTTATCCTTAGTGCCACTTCCAATGAAGATTAAGCGACAACCAGACCAGGGAGCGTGCTCCTGCTTCAGGACACGCAGGAGATGCGGCTTACTGATAGAGAGGATGTACTTGCAAGTGAGCGCAAAGCAGACGACATCCCTGGTTTCCGACATCATGCGGAAAATAATGTGCAGCAACTCTGTTGCTAGCTTGCCTAGGGGACCAGGCTGGAATGCGATGGGACTGATGCTCAACCACAGGTCCACGACGCTACATAGATCCCATCAGCTCGCGGAAGTGATGCCTTAGCCTTCACGGTGGCGACCTACGTGGGGAGCTGAGGGGCATACAAGACACTCTGTAGATCGCTACAAGCCCTCGGATCAAAGAGCCACCGCTCGAGTCTACCATTGCGGTGATGCATTTTCTCTCGCCTTTCGGGACAGATCCTAGACGTCCGCTGTCAGACACTGAGCAGACCAAGACATGGGCATCCCGCCTACACGTGCCACCACTGAGACATATCGCTAGTCGTCTGAGCGTACAAAGTTGCTTTTCGGAGCTGCCCTCGAAGTAAAATTAGGCCCAAAAGCGGTTCCGGTGATTGCTCAGTACTGGGTACTCACCTCGTAATTGTTCGAGTTGCGCCACCGTCTGTATATTGGCAGAGGTCGACTTGGAGATCGGAGACACCAAAAAGGCTCAGTAAGAAGGTTGACTCATATCCCGGGACGCAGGCTGCCTGGAGTGCAACAGAGTGTGCGGATATAAATATGATTCGGCGGAAGTAATGAGAAGTGGGACCCTGGTGGTTGCGCACTGGCGCTAACGTTATCTGGCGGGGTTGAGCTGCGTCCAAATATGGGCAACAATCTCGAAGCGCTTTCTGCTGAGGTATAGCGCTTGCCGCTGAGGTATAGCGCTTGCCATCACCGGAACTGATGATACCCGATGCAGAAGATCGTACTCGAAGAACGCTATATAGGAAGGGAGGAGGAGGACTGAAGATACATGGGAGCGCCCTCTCAGGCTGCTGCAACTGATACAACCATGGTTACTCAATCCCAGGACCGAATGGAACTGTACTGCTTCGGTGTATGCCCCATGTCCGTCAAGGCTCTTACCATCCGTGAGGTGACATCCTCCCACTCCGCATCAACTCTGAGACGATCCAGCTCCTCCATGCTGGAGACACAGAATCGATCCCCGGCCCACGAACCTTCCATCCGCCACCGGCCTCCCTCCTGTCCCTCGTGCTCCTCACCATCCCAGCGGATGCGGAAGAGGAGCACGTCCTCTACTGACCACCGCTTGGATGATTCCTGTCCAGATGCCAGTGCGTCGCCACGGACGTACTCGCGCTTTGCAATACTGAATAGGACTTCCTTCGAACCTGGACGCTTGGGACTCGGGATAACGCATCGCGTCCTGATACCATGTGTCATAGATGGGGATAGTCCAGTCCCTAGCTCTCCGCTTTTGCTTGTCTGGAGGCAGCTCTGCATCCTCCACGAGCGCCCAGCACTGCGCTACATTTATCAAGTGACTGAAGTGATACCAGAAAGCATCAGCCTTTCGCCGTCGTGCGTCCTTGATGTCGGGTATCGGCTGGTAGAAGGCAACCGCGAAACTATAGAGGCAGCGCCAAGTCTCCAGGATAGCTTGGAGTCGTGGTTTCCGCGATCTCCTTCTCCTCCGCTCCGGTGAGAAGCATTGATGGGAAAACACTTCCTACCTCGTACTCTTGGAGAAGGATCATGCGACAGTTGGCACAGAACGCATATGTGTTGCGGAACGCGCGCAGGAGGTGTGGCTTGGACAAGGCCAGGAGCGACTTGCATGTGATAGCGAAGAGAGCTATCCAAGGAATGTCCTCGAAGTATTGAAATATCATCTCGAGGAGTTCGAAGGGCAATCTTGAGAGCGGACCGTGTTGCATTGCTACATCCCCGTCTACGAGCAATTTGTCTATCTCTGTGCAACGTACTCAAGTCAGCTATCCATAGAACAAAAAGCTGTCTCAGAAGAATCACGGACTCTGGGACAGAAGGATAGTACGCCATGCTGTCAATAAGCCTGCTTGAACGGTATTTGAACCAGTACCGTAACCTAGCGACTCCCAAAAGCTCCTTCCTATCTATGCTCAGACTTTAGGATGACGAAGATTCAATAATCAATACCGACGACTTGCACACGCATGCGTCATGTATGGATACTCACGGAATGTAATCTGGCGGCATCGGGGTCGATGAGAAGGTGGTTGTCAGAATACAACAATTGCAAAATCCGCCACGCTATGCCAGCAACGTCACCCTCGCCCATCACACACTTATGTAACAAGACTCGTCTTGCGCGGTGGGGAGCGGTTCATCGGCTCACACGGAAACCATCCCTGGTCCCCCGGGCCGGTCCGCGGAGAGAAGCGGTCGGCTTCGTACACGAAAAGGCGGACGATAGGTCCTATTACACGTTCATGTAACCATCATACTCGCGTAAGTGATTGTTGCAGTAGAAAACTTGGCTCGTCTTCCGGCTTTGCCGGGCCGTATGTATTCCCGACTACAAGAGCGGGGGATGCGCATCTTGGCCTCGATTCTGAAATGCGTCTCTTCCGGCAAGAAGTAGTATGGATACATATGAACGTCAAAAGTTTCGTGTATGCCTACAAACAGCCAACATGATCCCAAAGTTGACAAATTACGTATGTACATGCCTGGTCGTGTCGTCATGAGGTCGTCAAAAACGTCGTGAATTCATGCCGTAAGAAGTTTGGGTTGTATCTCGTAGTCGGAAGGTCCGCCTCAGAGGCCGAGATTCGACCGGATGACGTTCTGCAGCGTGTATCCGTCGTCCTGTGGGAGACCGCTCAGGACCGTGACCTCACGTTCACATGCAAAGGAGACGTACTTGATCGAGTGACCATGTGAAGCACCCAGCCATGCCGTTCTGCTTCGCGAACAGCGCCTTGTCGCCCAGTGAGTAGGTGTCATCGTACGTCACAACGGTCTTGCGCGACGTGTTGTACAAGAACGGCGTGTCGCTGCAGTTGTCCCACCCTGTGTGCGACTGTCCGTTAGAATGCTCGCCCCCGGCTTGAGCACAGCGCAGCTCTGTGACGCACCCTCGGTGTACCCGTTCGCTTGGACGTACGTGCCCGAAGACGTCTTCTGGAGCGCGCCAAGCGCGACGATCTGGTTGAACGGAATCTGCTGGCCGAAGTAGCTGCTCAGATCGCCCGACGCCTCCGCCGACACGTCCTTCTTCTTTCCCTTGCTCCTCTCGTGCTTTCCATGAAGCGCGTTCGGCTCCCCACCCTCTTCCTCGCCTTGCGCGTCCTCTTTCACCCGCGGGAGCGGGCAAGCGAGACCGCGGTCGGGCAGACCGAGGACCTGCTCCTTGTACGCCTTGACGTCGAACCCGACCGGGGGGCGCGCGATGTCCTCGAGGGTCGTCTTCGTGCTCTGGGAGACGTACCCGTAGAGCGGGAGGCCGAGCACGAGCTTCGACGCCGGAAAGCCCGCAGCTGTCCACTGCGCGAGCGCGGCTTGGGCCGAATACTGCGGGAGGGAAGAGTTGCCGCACAAGTTGCCGAGCGGCGCGTTCGGGCCAGGAGTCGATGACGCGCCCCAGACGTCGTAGTTCCTGTGCACATGGAAGAGTGTGTCAGACAGAGTCCGAGGTGGGGTGGCAGGAGACGAGAGGGGTACAGAAGGGGGAAGCACTCACATGATGTTGGCGTATGTCATAACAGAGGCGTATGCGGAGACGTCGGTGAGCGGGTTGCCGTTTGAGCCGGTCCATGGCAATTGGGTGACGGCGGCGGAAATGATCTTGGACGAGCCGAGCGCAGTGCGAAGGGACTTGAAGAAAGACAGGAGATTCGCAGCATCGGATGAAGAGAACGGGTTCCCTGCGCCGGACTCGTTGGGGTATTCCTGAGCGAACGCCGTAATCATCAGCATATAGTCACTGCAAGCGAAGGACTGCAACATGCCCAGTCGATATCAATACCTAGTTCCGCGCACGTCAGATTTCACGTTTCGTTCAACCAAAGAGGCCATATGCACGTACCGTCGAGGTTGTACGTGTTGACCGCGCTAACACAGGCGTTAACAAATGTCGTGCGGTTCGCGGAAGTGCTCATCGCCTGTGAGAAGTAGTAGCTTCCACCCCAGCCGCCTGCGATGCGATGTCTGAGTATCTGCGTTCCACGCCGGTACGGGGCGAACGAGACACGTACCAATGGACAGCACGATCTTCGTGGCATGGCCGCTGTTGTGCGCCGCAGAAACGAGCGTCTTCAGGGTGCTCGTGGCACCGGAATCCCAAGAAATGCCAGAGGACGAGTTGGGAGTGGCGAATGCTGCATGCGAAGGTGTTAGATGTCATGCGCGGATCATGCGCTCGTCCCATCCAAGCCACAGGAATATCACACTTAGAGTTAGCGCGGCTGTGTCAACGGCACGACGGACGTAGTACGACCCAAGCCAGTGATGCACCCCGAAAGTACCGAGCGCAGCACGATATGGTTACGGCGTAAGAGTGGACGTACCGAAGAGCAAGATATCGAATTTAGAGAAATCTAGGGAACCTGGCGGATTACTGTCCGACGCCCAATCGGGGTAGTACGCTGCCACGATGGGCGTAGCTTCGGCCGAGATGCCCTTCTGCACTTCCAACGCCGCCTTTCGCGAGAGCGTAGACGGGATAGCATCTTCTGGGCTGAAGTCGCGCGAGGAGTTAGGCGAGGGCTTGGAAGGCGTCAGAAACTCGACGAGGGACTTGTGTGCGCGAAACTGGGGCAATTCAAGGAGCCCGGTGAGATAAGCGGACAAGCCGGCCTTGCGCTCCGTGATCAGGGCGTCGTCGAGCCATGCCGACGGAACAAAGATGGTCGCGAGGACGCGCTTGGGCGGGAGGGAGCCCGGGTCATTGAGGGTATCGTGAAGGGCGACGAACTGGAGGAGGAGGGATTGACGTCAGTGCACATCGTATGGCATTAGGAACGAAGCCGAACCTCGGAGTAGCGCTTGGAGATGGTGGACGTTTTGCCATCCGTCGTCTTGACCTCAACAGTGTAGAGGATATGCGGTCTCGGAGAGGACGCGGTAGTGTGGCCGACGACGGATGCTGCAGAGATCGTCATGGTCGGTATCCGGAGGGAGATTGTCGGAAGCGGGGACAAGAAGCGCAGTTAGACTGTGTTCTGGAGCTACTTATATATCTCCACATTGTCGAGTAGACGACATGGAGTGAGCTGAGAAAGGATATGTGGATCAGAGGCGGAGACAGTAGTGGAAGAGCTGGAACCCACATGGACAGGTGCGCATTCGACGAGACGCTTTCAGGTCGTAACGCACTCCAAGCAGGCAGAAGCCCTCGATGGGATCACCGGCGCATCTCAAATGGCTTCCATTGCGAAGCACGTGTCACCTCATGTCTGTCCCTCCGAGAATCCCACATACATGTTGCGTGCCGCTATCGACATACACTTGAGGGTTATCGGTAGGCGTATCTCCCGGACATCCATGTGTGAGATAACGACGGCTTCCGCCAATGCATCGCAGAGTCCAGGCAGACGACGTTTTGTCCAGCTCCTGTGTAGATAATATCATCTTTCGCGAACCAGAGCATGGTCACACTGCGGTACCGTCATTTCGCAGACACGACCTCTTGTTCCACGCCAGTTGTCGCTGAGCGAGTCCATCGCGCCGAGTCCATGTGCGCATGACCTGCACCGTGTGTAGATGAAAGTTTACCTTACGCCTGAAAAAGCAGGCGCACCTATTATAGGCGACGTGAAGTATGTTCTGCTTCCGCTGATGGCGACCATACTGCTGTCGGCACAAGACCGCAACGGCCTCAAGAAGCATCTGAGATCGCCTGAGAGCCGGCGCCCCGATCTCAAATATCGTCAGGCTTCTATCGCGCTCGGTGCATTCTCGCTTGGCCTCGTTAGCAATTCATGTATGTTCTCCTCCCTTCTATGCTGGACTATTATAGGCACATGCCAGGTCCGAACTCAAGTTCCCCCGGATGCAGGCTAGGCCGGATCTTCTATGTTAGGCGGGCTCTCTCTTGAGGCAACGAATCTGACCATACGCCGGCCACACGATATCGCAGGTCGCGAACATGGTCGGACATCTGACCTGCACTGAGTAGTCGGTAAGGCCACCTCCGAATATTCCCATCTGTCCTCGCCGACCCCCGAGATGACCATGGCTGCAACTTCCTATACTTGAAACAGGAACACTGAGCACTTCATAGGCAGCGGCATGATGGGGGAACAACCCCTTAATCCGATACAGGCACTCGAATTGTCCCCCTGAGAATACCTTCCAAAGGATACGCATGGTACTTGGTCGACGTGACGCAAAGAGCACGCCGCGGTCCTAAGGTTTGACGCGTTGTTGCATGAAGGACCTAAATGAAGGCCTCATCTCCGTTAACTGGACATGAAGGGAAACTCACCGGCTGTCACCCTAGGTACGTCCAGACCTGTCCTCCATCTATCATTGATCCATAGCATTAATTCACGAGCACTCCGCCCCATACTCAAGTAGGCTGTGGTCTATCGATGAACCCACGGAAGCCTTCGCGGCTCTTCTGGCGTGTGATCAAGCCTCCTGGGCCGAATGCTGCAGTTATCGGCGCCCCAATTGTGCCTCACAAGCGCATCCGCAATACGCTTGCTTCCTTCAGACGTCCAAATGCATGAGTTGGCCGAACGTGAAAGGGACAACAAGCAGGTGATGGTCAAAGAATATAGAGCAAGAGAGCAGGCGTCTCTTCAGGCAGGCGCCACGACGCGCGTGCGTGACCTATCGGGCGCGCGCGAGCAACAACGTCTCGAACGCGTCGATAACTTCGATTCCCGCGGTTGGCTTCCTGTCCAACCCCTTCTCCAACTTAATCCAAATGTCGTTGTCGCAACCAACGTTCTTCTACCCGCATTGTCAGTGTACAAAACCTGCGCGGAAGAGCCACACAACCCTGCTGACTTCTCGCGCAAGATGCCCGTTCAATCTCGAGTATGTCGCTCGCAGTGCTGACTTGTCGCTGGATATCGCTGCGTATTGACTGAGGATGTTCGAGATGGTCTGCAGGCTTGCGGGATCATCAGATCAAAATCCAGTGATGTCGCAAGTCGAGCAGGCTAATTTGACACAATATGTGGTGCGCCTTAGGTTGTAGGTACATGCAGACTACGCGTCTGTATGTTCTACGATCATATGTCGACGCATATCTGCTATAACAAGGCCAAAGCGAGGACTGACACGCCCCTCTGCATACAGCTCTCGGCGGAGCGCGCCCTGGCCATCGAGCTCATCGCGCATCCCATCTACGAGCTCCTCTCCGCCGCCGCCCTCTGTCGTGTGGCCTCTACCTGCCGCACCGCCCACGCATCGGTCCAGTCCTACATCGGTGTCGCGTTCAACGTCGACCGCCTCCTCTCCCGCTTCTTCCCATCAGCTTCCCCAGGATGTTCCGCCACGTGCCCGCACGACCACACGCACACCGAGGAGCACGTCCGCGCGCGCGCCTTCCGCTCCCTCCAGGCGGCCACGGGCACGCTGATCTCGGGCTCGACCGCGCTGCAGTTCTTCGACAGGACGTTCTGGCCGGAGAGCGATCTCGACCTGTACGTCCATGCGCGGCACCGCCGCGAGGTGGGACGGTGGCTGATCGCGGAGGGGTACAGGTTCAAGCCGACGAGATTCCAGGATCTGTTCGAGGTCGAGATCATGGAGTGCCTCGCGAAACGGCCGGACGGCATTTACTCGATGCCTGGGGTCCTGGCGGTGTTTACGTTCGTCAAACCGTTGCCCGGACTAGGGACGCCGAGGCGTACGCCTACACCTGAACCGGTCGAGGAGGGCGAGGTCATCTCGCTGCCTGATTCCTCGGACACGGAGGAGGACGAAGAGCCGAAGGAGCTCAAGGTGCAAGTCATCGTCACGAAAAACACGCCTATGGAGTGCATCCTCGGCTTCCACTCCAGTGAGCCTCCAACGTATCTTCCTTCCGCCAACACTGACGCGACCTCGCGCATTTAGCCTGCGTAATGAACGTCATCAGCTACGAAAAGGCATACTGCCTCTTCCCCCGCGCGACGCTGGAGGAGCGCCGCACGCTCATCTCCTCCTCCTGCCGCGGCAGAAGCCGCCACCGCGCAGAAGGGCTCGCAAAGTACGAGCGCCGCGGCTACAAGCTCATCTACAGCCTTCCCATGCACGAGGTCGTCCCCGACCCCGCCGCACAGTCCCTGTACCCCGCCTACGGCCACACCCGCTTCCCGACCCACTGCAACCTCCCGCGTGCTCGCCCGCACCAGACGCAGAACCCGACGTTCCGCTTGGGGTGGCGCTGGATCGACGACTCGGCGTCCTGGGTGCTCGGCCTGCCGCAGACGGGCGTCACGCCGCCTGCGCCCGCGAACGGCAGCACGCGCGCGCTCGCGCACGACCCCGTCGCGGTGTGCAACTGGGAGGTGCGCCCCAACTTCGGGATGGGCGCACTGATGCACTTCGAGACGGTCGCGTGCAAGGTGCTGCGGTACAAGTACCTCGTGACGGACGAGCAGCTGCTCGCGTACCTCGGCGAGGCGTTTGCAGCGAGGGGGAGGGTCGAGGACGACAAGGCGCGGCTGGAGTTGGAGGAGTGGACGTAGTGAGTGTAGATGTCCGCTAGTCAGGATATGATGCTCATGTTTCGGACTGCAGCTGTGACGAGGAACTTCCTACGCTCTGCCGCGACTTCTTACATGGGCTTGCGACCCGCCGACTCTCGTCTCTGCGCCTCTGAATGCACTATGGTATGGTGCCGAAAGTGTGCGAAGCCGTTGTACGATAAATGTGACATCTGTCGCGACCTTTTTTTTGCTGACGATCAAATGTGCCCGTACTAGCCATATATTACGACTAGGACGGATCGTTAGGTGAGGAGGGCTTGAGGAGGCATGTACTGTAAATCCCCTGGCATTGATTCTGCGGATACATTTCCCGCCAGTTATCACATCGGATATGTGTACAAGTGACAATCTCGAAGAGACACAGGTGCGAGCCAAAATGCAGCGGTCCTGATCTAGCAACCCTGCTCGCACGCCTGACAGGCACTGTTTATGATCACTCCTCCCCGGCTGCTTCGGCTAGAGCTCCCAACCGAGCTCGGCGGCAGTTACTCGTTATGTTTTATGTAACCTTGCAACGCGAACGTGCTGTCTCACAGGAAGACTACAGACGGTACTGTACACTGACGGGATGCTATAAATACATGTACACCAGACACAGTGCGGATGTTTGACTCCTTTCCTACATTCACTTATCAGCGGCCCTCTGGCTTGCGACCGCCTGCGCTACTACCTTCCGGGCCCTCGTCAGCTTTGCTGGCGTGACTACCGGTACTGTGGGAGTCGCTGTACGTTGGGACGTTGCCATAACGCAACTTCTGGTCTTTCTCCGCACCTTCGGAAGGGGGCACATCGTACCCGCTGTCGTTATCGACCTGGACCATAATGAGAAAGAAAACATAGCAAAGGTACAAGACGGGTACGTACCGTCTGGTACTCCTTCGTCTGCGGGCCAGCGCGAGAGTATTGGCCAGTGAGCGGCTCGTTGGGTCGCATTACTTTCTCGCCTACAGAGGTGCTGTCGACCTGGTGCGTCCGATCTGACGAGGGCGGTGATTCGTCGACATCCTTGAAGTAGGAATCCGCAGTGTGCGACGCCTCCTGATCGTCCGCTAGCCGGGGCGATGAAGTACAGAACGCCCGACGCTGCTGAGCAATGCCAGCAGGCTTATCCTTGCTAACCTACGGAACGATCAGAAAGTGCGCTCCTGCCACTCGACAAAATGTATGCGCGCACTTGATGCGAGGGCAGCTTCGGGTCTGCCGCCGCGTTACCCTTGCCATTATCGGGGGCATCCCCATACTTGTGCTGCAAGTGAGCGTTCTGCTCTCCATTCGTCCTCTCCTTCGGCTGCCTGCTCGCCTCGGGCGCCTGGCCAACCGTGGGTTCCGCGAAGAGCGCGGCAGAAGTGTGGTACGGACGACGGCCCTCTTGTGGTTTCTTCTCAAACGGCAGCGCGCCGGTTCCCGTGACGCCAACACCACCGCCCCTGTTCTGCTTCACTTCATCGGCACTGGTGCTCAAGCCGAGCTTGCTCTTCAGGGTTGCGAACAATCCGGGGGGAGTGCTCTCCTCACGTCCGCCCTTTCCCTCGCCCGCGCCGGGACGCGCCTCGCCGGTCTGCCCGAACGACGTCGCGCTCGCGCTGCCGACCTGCTCCGCAAAGCCGACGCCTTCCGTGTTCCCGCTAAGGCCTGACCGATCGGTCTTCTTGTCAGACGTGGGGTTGGCGGCGTCGTATGGGCTCGACGACTGCGTCTGACCCCTGGTGCGCTGGCCTGACCGAGCGCTTTGGTCATGTGGGTCACCGGGATGCTCATGCTTCGTCTTGCTGACGCTGCCTTGCGAGAGGCGAGGGTCGCGACCAGACGGGGTCTCGATCGCCGCCGCGGAAGTGACGTGGATGAGGCGGGAGCTTAAGCTTGTTGGGAGGGTGCGTGCGGAAGCACGAAGACTGCTGTATAAGACGACCATTGTGCGGTGAGTGATGAGAGTATGGTGTTGAGAGGGAGATGTTGCTCAACGGATGTTAATGAGGGGGCCGCGACCCGGCCAGCCTCAGGTATGCCCGTTGTGGGCGCAGGACGTCACTTGCGATTCCCCTGACGTCATGCAGGGCTGCGTCGACTCCAGTCATCCACACCGGACGGATTCGCAGCGGAACATCACGCATGCCTGGACAACGCATGGCGCATCGAGCGGAGCGGAAGGCCTTGCCGGGTGCGGACCCGAGAGTTGAGAACAGCACGTACAAGAGCGTCATTGATTGAAGAGCACTCGCGAACGAGCAGACCTCAGAATGGTAGCATAGACGCCCATAGAAATGTGGCCACATGAGCGCCAAATTACCTCCTATCTCTCCCTATGACCAGTTACCGCCTTCGCCGCCAAGACGCATCCTTTCCTTTGAGTACAGATCACGCTTCAAAAGGGAGATTCTCCTATAAGGCTATATCGTCAATGGGGCCGTTAGCTGCACGGATCGATGCAGGCAGTTCTTCGTCAATGTAACGCCCTATCCGCGCACCGTACGTGATGCTATGCTTTTGCCATTATGCATCGCACTTACCCCTGTCAACCACTGGTAACAAGGATCACCGGTGGGCGTATTGTCTCCTTGTTTCAGCTGTACATCTAAGACGTAGCCGAGCAGAGCGTCTCTGCTGACACGACGCCTACCCCATACCGGGAGCCGACGCACTCGGAGGGACGCCTTTCCTCAACCCTATCCAGTTCTCCCCGATGACGACTCCTCTGCCCCTCTCCTTCGCTAGAATGATCGCTCCACTTTGCTAATACCAAACAGCATCGTCCGGGTCCTGCGCCCGATGCCAAAAGCATCCGGCCGCTTGTGCCCGGCGCCCGTCGGTATCAGCGCAGACGACGTCCTAGCCGCGAATAGGAGGCACCAATTGCTGTGCCGTAACAAAACGCGCTCAATTTTACGTCTGTGAAACGCTACCCGTCCATCGGTCCCAAGCGGTCCTAGTCATATATATGCTACTTCTTATCAGCGCTGTCCCCCTTACACGAACGCGACTCACGCTGAAGATGGGGAATTGGTGGCAAATGTAAGTGCAGGTGTTGAGCTTGCTCCTCTTCTACGCTGACTCCTATGCCGAACTTCGCAGCATCAATATTGACAAGCGGGAGTCGAGCCAGCATCTATGGGGACAACTGGGCTCGTGGTTCTTCTACCCGCACGAACACTTGCTCAGCCACATCTCAATCCCATGCCTACCTCCGTGCGTGAATTCTACCTTCCCCATAATGCCTTAGGCATAAACGGTTCTCTAGCGATGTAGACGAGTGGCTTACAGAAGGCGCTACGGCCCTCCAAAGCGGCCCACTTGCACACATGCCCGTCGAAATCCTCGACCTCTTCTTCGACGAACGGCGAGGCCTCCACGAGGTGATATACCTCGCCATCACCTGCAAGCATCTCTTAAACGTCGGCAAGCGCCACGTCCTCCGGGCGAGCCGCGAGTATTACGCGCCCTGGGTCGGGTGTCGCCTCATCAGTCTCGACGACAGCACGCGCAGCCTCGACGATCTTCCCCCTAACATGCTCACTCAGGGGGAGGTCAAGGAGATCGAGGAGACAAGCCTCTCAGACTGCGAATTTGAGGAGGTCGAGAGAAGCCTGAGCAATTTCTCCGCGAGGTATTGCGCGCGAGTCTTCCATAGGGAATGGAAGCAGCCCCGGATCAACGACGCACACAACTTCGTGCAACGCCTCTACGGTTGGCGCACCCCTCCGTCCCCGGCCGAAGGCAACGAGGAGGTCAGCGAGGATAGCGCCGTCGAACGCGACGTTAACATGTTCAAAACACTGTACGGCGACGGCAGACACCCGTCCTACCCCGCGGGCGTTCGCGTACTTTGCAACCTCTCGAAAGGGGAGTACGTCCGCGCGGACGGCCTCACGGTCCCAACGTACGCGAACCTCGCGCATGCTTTGCTCGCGAGGATCTGCTGGACGAGCCATCAAGACGTCGGTATGGTCTGCGCGGACGACTACAGACCACAGTTAACGGGCGGAGCTTGGGCAGGCGATCGGTTCTGCGTCACGAGTCTCAACTCGCTTGCTGAGTTGGAGATAGAGGCAGGCGCGACGGAATGGAAGGATATGACGAGCGAAGTGAGCGATCTGCTGACGCATATATGGGAGAACAACAGTCTGAGATGGGTCGTGTTTTGTAAGTAGTACGTTTCTCGGATCGTTACATTTCTACTGCTTCCCCCCTCAATAGACATGCTTCACGTTTCTCGTCTTAGTGTGCATCCAATGCGTTTGGGAGTGATACGATCTCTGCGCCGCAGGTGGCATTTTATTGTGGCGGAAGGGAGGATGCCCATGGGTACGCCTCGGGATGGGGCGGGAAAGGTGAGATGTTGCTGAAGTTGACATTGGTCGGTGTGCCAAAGAAAACCTTTTGAACGAAAGGCTGCGCAGCTGGGCTGGAAGGGAAATATATCAATAAGTTGACCGAGGGGTCGTGCGAGGACACCGTACTATGCAGACAGCCCACAGTGAAGGTCGTCGGGCGGAGGACGAACGTGCACACCGACTTTGTCGCCGATACCCAACCAGTCGAAGACGATCTTCGAAGCGCCGTACACTACGCTGACCGATCCCTCCGGATTGGTCTGCGCCGGTGGTCAGCGTGTATCTGCCTCAGGCAACGTCCGGACACTCACCCACCAATCCTCTTCGCCTTCATCCCAGAGAATCGCACGCTGGGGCGTTCATTTATCAGCCACTATAGAAAGGCCCATCAATGTGCCGATTCATACCGGAGCGACCAGGGACACCAGCTCATGGGCGTCGAACGGGATTCTAGTTGAGTTGCCGGTGACGTTGTCAAACTTCCAGAGCTCGGTCGTGCTCCAGTATCCATACTTCGTCGTGATGTTCTCGACTTTCTCCGCTGCGCCCTCTGATGGTGTTTACCCTCACAGTAAGGAATACGGATGTTCCGACCGGTCAAGGCAGGATTTAACTTACTGCTCTCGTAATAATACCGCCAGGGACCTATGCCTTCGGCACCGCTTGACATGACCAACGCGAGCTTGAACTGTTCACCACGGTCAGCAACAAGCGCAGGGGTTCCCATGGTGGAATAAACCTTTACCCTTTCGTCGAAGATTGCTGCCGCGAGCGCTGTCTTCCCGTAGCGCGAGCAGCCCACAACGCCCACGCGGGAGGTGTCGACTTCCGGGACGACCTCCCCGAGCGCGTCGAGGATCTTGCTTTCAGCCCACGCCCATGCGGTCATGACACCTTCGCATTCGCGTCAGCCTGCCAGCTCAACCCACACAAACAGCCCGATGCTTACCTATATCGCGGTCCGCATACAGGTCCCAGAACGCCCCAATGCGCGCGTAGGAGTCGTTCGCGACATACTTGACGTCAAACGCCGCTACCGCAACGCCTGACTCTAGGAACGGCTCTGGAGGCACAGGGACCAGCGGGCCCGTCGCGATGACCACCGGCACGCGGTTTGCGCGCGAGGCTCCAGATGGTAGGGTGATGTTCGCCGGGAATGAGGCCGTCTTGCCGTCGACAGACACGGAGATTGTTAGGTTGATGCCGTCGCGAGATGCGCGGACCGTCTCGCGTGTGGGGTCGGGCCAGTAGCCATACAAGTAGTGCTGGACGAGCGTCTTGAGCTCCGCGCGGCGGCAATCCCAGTCTGCGCGGGAGCGCACGCGACGGTCGGAGAGGCGGAAGGTGAACGGATCCGGGAGGGTGGAGATGATGGGGAGGTCGGAGGGCTCGGGCAGTTGTGCAGCTGAGGGAGCGCACCCTTGAGCTATGGCGACTCCAATGACCCGGAGTCCTAGTACGATGATAGCGTGTAATGCTAGCACTTTGAGATAAATCATTGCGAGGTTGTTGCACTGATGGAAGTCGCAGTATGGCGATTTATTTATCTGACCTCGGGTGCGGCCCGGAGAGCGAACCAGACAGAAGGCCAACCTGCAGAAGCCATGGAAGCTGAAGAGATTCATCAACGAGCCCTTTTTGGGACTTTAGCGTCAGGTCATATGATGCATCGTGAATATAGTGGCACTCACCGTAGACAGATATGAATCACGTTTGTGTGCCATGCATGAATCTTCGTATTGCGAAGCCGAGGAATGCTCCAAATATCCACCTTGGAATCGGTCAAAACTAGTTCTCCGGCGACCACAAGGTCATGGCGGGCCGTCGGAAAACCTTATTATGTACGAAGCAGGGTAGTATGACCTGTGTTGTTGGTGGAGTCGCGGAACGATGTACGGCACGGTGATCGTCCGTCTACCACCTGAGGCGAAGGTCGACTGTGCTGAGGTGCGGACAACAGTGCTGTAATACACGCCTCAGCTGCTCAAAAGAATGATGTATATACTCAGGGCAGTGGTAATGGCGCACGCCCATCAAGAGCTGGACATGAGAGGGTCGTGCCCTTGCCAGTAAGGAGACTGATGCTCACTGTGCCTTTTGAAGGGGGTCAATATATATGCAACAATCTATATGCGGAGCAAGTATGATTTGGAACGTAATTTCAGTCAAGTTTGTAAGAGAACGATGTGAACAGGAGAAGTTTGTGATATCTGCTCACTTCTACTAGGGCCTCGGGGCCACTTGGAGTACAAGTATACGTTGAACGCTCAACTCCTAGTGAGCTGCACGCTAAAGGCGTCTGTCAATTGTACAAGCTTAACTAAGACAGTGGTGGCGATGAGCTCATACGACGAGCTCCAAGCTTGCTTGCAGCTCGAACACTTCGGAGGGAAGAGAATAACACCTGGGCAAACGAGAGCCAAACCGCGGGCTGATGCCCAAGGACGCTGGCCTGCATGACGCTCACGCCTCTGGTATGTTGCTCTGCACTGTCTGGGTCTGATGTCACAAGTCAGAAAGAACGCACCATTATGTTCCAGAATGGTCCCTTGAGTCCACCGGCACCCACACTGACATGACTCCTCGTGCTTCGAGGACTCGAGATTACCGCTAAGATGAATTCCTGTTATGCTTAGCTACGAACGTAGCTAATATATGTCGAATAAGTGTCGGCCGGTGAGGCAGAAGGAGGAAGCAAGAAGCGACAGTGGCGTGTTGCTCGGTGCATCCTCGCACATCTTCAGGCCGAGGGGAATGTAGCACCGGACGCGCATGAGGCGTTTCAAGGACATCCACTTGGCCAGCAGGCTTTGGTGGAATATGTGCGGCTTGTAGTAGAGTGGATTACCACGAAGACAGACATACCTCTGGGTGAGACACACAATTCCGGACCCTGGTGATGGGTCGAAGAAGGAATCCTCGGGACATTGTCGGGGGGTTCGGGCGAGGCGCGGCAGATCCGAGGTTGCCGTTTACTCAATGATTAGATTAGATGTAGAGATTGGATCAGATCTCACTTCTACATAAAGATGGTCGGATGGGCGACTCACCCTCACTCAACTAACAACCAAGTCTTCGTTCCGCCAACTACAGAACGTGTCGGTCTGTTCCTGCTTTTATTGTAATTGGATTCTCTGGTGTCACTTGTGCTAAGTGTATATGATCTCCATAGGTTGCGATTGACGAGTATGTCTGACAATGCTTGGAACCCCGGCTCCTGGAGAAGCAAACACGCAGCTCAGGTGAGCCATACATACTCCTTGAATGTAGCATGGGATTTTGACACACTCTTACTGAAAAATTTTACGACCAGGACGTTGTTTACCATGACCGCGAGAAGCTTGACAAGTAGGTACCTGGCAGAAGCGCCCATAAAGAAAGAATAATCAATGCCTCTGTAGAGTGCTCGCTAAAATCCGGACGTTGCCACCTCTAGTGTCACCTTCTGAGGTCTGATATCTGAAGTTGATTACGCTCATGTGACAATCTGACGAGTTCTGTCTTCAGATTGAAAGACTTAGGACCCAGCTTGCTCAGGTGCAGCATAACCGGGCTTTCCTCCTGCACGCTGGCGATTGTGCAGAAAGCTTCGATGCTTGCACACATGTGCGTTGGCTGCTCATTCAAGGAGCGCGGATCCTCAATACGTTACATAGGAAAACATTTCAAACAAAATCGGTCTCATCCTTTCGTTCTCGCTCATCGTGATTTGGGGGGCACGCATGCCCGTCGTGAGTTGACATGCCGCTACGTCACGGATTGTGTCCATGAATCATCCATCTGCCGTATAGGTGCGTATTGGCAGAATTGCGGGTCAGTACGCCAAGCCAAGGAGTAGCCCCACTGAGAAGGTAGGCGACCGCGTAGTCACGAGTTTCCGGTAGGTATCGGCTTTCCGGATGTCGGGCTTTCTCTTTGCTGACCGATCATCTCATATGCAGAGGAGACAACGTGAATGGGTATGTATAGTACCATGACCAGATACACGTTTTAGTATTGAACATTCATTTTATAGTCTCGACCCCGATGACCGGACTCCAGATCCTAACCGGATGCTCAGGTGTGCCTCACCAAATTGGCTGGGTCATGGCGACACATTCTGACCGCATCTCATGATGCAGCGCTTACTTCCATTCGACCGCAACACTCAACCATGTCCGGAGTTTACTTACATCAGGCTTTGCGTCTCTGCACCATCCGGAGGATTGGTCGCTCACCCACGTGCGTTCTCCTGCATTACGGTAGGTGTTCGGAAGTCGCTCCGCATGTCTTGCGCAGACATTGTACTATGTTTCAGTGAAGAGTTCGGGCGCATCACGGAGGGTCTCTCCGATGCCTTGGAATTCACACGGACGATTGGTCTGGGCAAGGACAGCGTCAGCTACGAACAGGGCGGCGGGCGTGGCGCCCTGGGAGAAGTCGATTTTTACACTAGGTCCGTAGACGTCCACCTCTATCCACAATCCATTCTAAATACAATTGGAATCACACAGCCATGAAGGTCTCATGCTAGATTTCGAAGAGGCGATGACGCGCGAGTTCGCTATACCTTCTTCTCTTGCCTCTTACACCTCCGATGGCACCAGGACGCCACCGCCAAGGGTTCACTATAACACATCGGCACACTTCCTGTGGGTGGGTGACCGTACAAGGCAACTCGACGGCGCGCACATAGAGTACTTCCGTGGCATCCGGAACCCGATTGGTGTCAAGATCGGCCCAAGTATGGACGCCGACGAGCTCGTCCGATTGTTGGAAAGTGAGTTGTGACCTTAGAGGTGCTGCTCCGGAGATACGAGTGCCCACTCCGCCTACTTATTAGTTGTCAATCCGAACCGTGAGGACGGCAAGGTGACGCTCATCACCCGCTACGGCGCTGGGAAGGTCGAGGCATGCCTCCCGGGCCACATCAAGGCTGTCCAAGTGTCCGGTCACCCTGTCATCTGGATTTCTGACCCGATGCACGGCAAGTAGGTATCATCTCGCCTTCTATCCGGCTGCGTGCATTCATCAATGGGCCCATAGCACTTTGACGTCCTCAACCGGGCTGAAGACTAGGAACTTCGGCACGATCATCAGCGAGCTGACGTCTGCCATCCGCATTCACTCTGAGTGCGGATCGCGCTTGGGTGGCGTCAGCCTCGAGTTCACGGGAGAACTCGCAGACGACGGGTTCAGCGTCACGGAGTGTCTGGGTGGCAGCATGAAGCTGAGCGAAGACCAGCTCCCGCTGAGGTACCAGTCGTTCTGCGATCCGAGATTGAACTTCGAGCAGTCGCTTGGTGAGTAGTACCAGATAGCTATGATGCGTCTCCTGAACACAGGGCTGACCTGCGTGCAGACGTTGCGTTCCTCATCTCGGACCACTTCAAGAAAGAGAGGACTGGTGCAAAGACGTCCTACGGCGATGTCTTGTACTCAGAGCTCGGAGGGCGCAAGCTGGCGTAATACTGACTGAGAAGAGGTCACGCAAGAAGCACTTGTGCCAACATGTTGTCCTGTTGTAGTTGTAGGACTGTGTGTATCAAAGTGTCCGGGTTGTTGGCTTTGCTTCGCTCTGCGGCTGAAAAACTTGCACGGCCTCGCCACCGAGCGCCGAGATTAGATTAGATAAGATAAGATGCTCGAAGAATGCCCTGTTCGCGATCGTAATCTGGGCCCGACCGTGCTCTCCACATCTTACATCGACATCTCTACCCGGGCTTCACTTGCAGACATTCTCTAGATCGACGAGGCGGAAAACATGGCGAGTGCAGAAGTGGAAGCATCAACATCCGAAGTGATTGCTCCGAAGCAGGTGCTGTATTGCGAAGGTGACGCCAACCCCTGCGAACTCGGTAGCCTTTTCACATCTCAGACATCGCGTGATTTCCTGTAGTATGCTCGTACCCCGTGGAGTACTGCGAGTTTGGATCCAGCCTGACGAAATGTAAAGAGTGGCTGCAGAAGACGGACGAGGCGCTCTACAACCAATTCTACTCAGAAGGTAAGTCTCAAACAATGCCCCCTGTGATGGGTCGATCTCTTGCGTATGGAGAGAGGAGGCCTCGCGGGTTGTCAGACCATCACCATTGAAGCTGGTATGCAGAGGCGCTGCAGGCGAAGATCGGCACGCTGAGCTTGGAGGCACAAGCGAAGCTGGAGAAGGATACGGCGAAGAAGGAGGCGAAGGCTGAGGCGAAGGCGGATGCTGCGCTCAAGAAGAAATTGGTGAGTTCGATACTCTGTCGCACTGGTATAGTGACTGACCGGGCGCGATCCAGGCATCACAAGTACAAATCCCCCGTTTTTAGCGTTCTCAGGACGCCGACTGACTTGCGTTCAGGTCACTATCAAGCGGATAGAGCGAAACAAGCGCAAGCACGTCACCGCCATCCATGGGCTCGAGGCGTTTGGTATGGTGTACCCTTGATCTCATGACAAAACTAGGGCGAGTCTGATGTTACTGCGTAGATGTCGACTTGAAGAAAGCGGCGAAATTCTTCGCGCAGAGGTTCGCGACCGGTGCATCCGTCACCAAGAACGTCCAAGGTTTCGACGAGATTGTCGTCCAGGGCGACGTGAGCGGCGAGATTGTCGACATGATTGAGGAAGGTGTCGGTCTGTTGAAGAACGTGCCCAAGGACAACGTGGTGGAGGTGGAGGAGAAGGGAAAGAAGGGCAGCTGAACGATTTGCTTCCGGCGTATCTAGCAGGAAGATGTATCATCATATTGGTAGGTTCGCTTCGTTATCTGTAAGTGCATGATATACTGACGTATACCCTTCCTGGCAATGCAGTATCATACCATAACGTTTTCTTCTTATACACAAGCCCAAATGACGTCGAGGCGAGTGCAATGGAAGTCACACGCTGCTTAGAGAGACATGGACTCGTGGCCAATAAGTCCAAACGGCGATACGGCTCTTCCAGGCATAACTTGGACCATCACGCCCGGTGGCTTACTCTGCAGGACGTCGATACAAACGAGCTAGACCCGGCGCTAGCGTGCATGTACCGCAGTGAGACCTAATCGGCTCCAGATTGCGTCCCTGCCGGCGTGGGGAGTGCAACTGACCTTGAGGCTCATGCCATACTGGTGGACATACCCCTTGCTATCAGCTGCCTGCAGGTCTCGCATGACCTCTCCGCCTTAGTCTACGGACTCACGCAAGGGGATGGAAGACGACGACGACGACGACGACGACGACGACGACGACGACAGCATCTGAATAGATATCTACGCTACTAGGGACACGGTACATTATAACGAAGCTACAACAAACGGAGCATTACCCGGAAAACATCAAGGAACGGCTAAAAATACAGGAGTGGCGGCACAGCTCCACCAAGGGCGTGGTGCGGCAACTAAGGAGCGAACGGAAGGGTAATACAGCGGAAATTACATGCGGGTTGGGTACAGGATAACGGTGAGGATGGGGTATGGTCGCAACGTGAGAGCATGCGAGGTCGTGAGATGTAGAGATATAAATAGGGATAACAGATAACGTAGATCGCGAGAAGTGGCAATCGCGCGAGAGCGGGAGCAATGGGGACTGAAGTCGTGGCTGGGACCGGGATGAACCACGACGCCGGCCCGTGGCTACCGGACTGGCCGATTGCTCAGGGACGGGGGACCTCGACTACCGCCTGAAATACGGCATCGTGGCCGTCACAGTTTGAGATCGAGACGAGCACAAGCTCATCAAAGTCAAACCGCTTGACGGCCCAGCACTCGTTGCCGGGGGAGACTTGGGCCCTGCGGGCCTCCTGAAAGGATGGTAAGCGCTTGCCCTGCAACGCGGACACGTGACTAGAACGTACCTCCCAGAACTGGCGATAGAATGCGACAATATGTCGCGCAAGGTCCCTTCGAGTGATCGGGCGGCCGTGAATGACGGTAGGGATGCTGTAAGTGTGCGCCATATGGCCATAACCAGGCCACTAAATGCGACAGTCAGCACAACCCGCGTGCAACTGCTAATAACAGAAAACGACGTACCAAGATCCTGAACTCGGCCCGCCCTTGTTGAACCAGCGGGAAAACACACTCATTGCCCGAGCGGAGGGATTCAACCAATTGTTGGTCGACATCGGCAAAATATACTCCACCCTCCTGGGGGTTGAAATGGATCGCCATCTTAGGCCACGTTAAAACGCGGCCCGGAGAGGGCGTGAGCGGTTGAGTTGGAATCCTCACCCGCCTGCTGGAGAGAGGAGAGTCTGCCCGCGTGATGTACCGTTGACTTGAAGGGATACGATTCTCCTTTCCGGACGCGGGTAGGACGCACCCCGTGTTTGCGCCTGAGAGGGTGGAGTAGTTGGAGAGCTGTCCCGGCATAAGGGTGGGATGACCAGCAGTGGAAACGAAACCGGGAACACCAGCCATGATGTACAGTCGATGGACAGGGATAGAGAGATATTAGGCAAGAAGATGAATCCTCAGGTAGAATACGTGAATGGGTCGGATGAGTAGATGCGTGTCGTCAGTGCAGAACACAGGCCCAAGTGGGTGCGCATTTTATGAGTTCTCCCATCTCCCTGTCCAACATGTCGTTGCATCCCAGCGGTGGCAAAGAAGGTGCAAAGCGTGCAGGTTGGCCTAAAGCGCGTCGCTATGCGTCCAGCAACAGGAGAAAGCCAAAGAGCCCAGGGAGAGCGGGTCAAGGCGTAAAGGAAGACTCACACATAAAGCGGCTCGTGAAGTGCCGGAGCAAGCGCAAGGAGACAATTGAGGCACACCGCTTTACGCTTTGCGCTTGAGACCAAGCGCGCGAGCTCATCGGTACCTGGGAGGTCAGGAAAGGGTGGGGGCGGTTGAGCTCTGGTTGCCGGAGGATTGAGAGTACAAACATACCTTACAGACAGTCGAAGCCGCAAATTGGCCCGCGGACTGCAAGTACAGACAGACCTGGCCCTCATGAGGAGCTTTGGTGATTGAGAAGCCATGCTGCTGGCTATGCGACACATGGCCGTCCTTTCGGGCCCGGTAACAAAGGAAACGTGGCCAAGAGCCGTCAAAGAGATGGGCGTTTCGGCTCCAAGTCTGAATGCCGGAGAGTGCTTTGGTCTCAGTGCATAGCAACGATATGAGACGACGAATGTTTGGAATGAAGCTGCGGTAGAGGATATCTGCCTCGAGGTCGACATCGACGGGCCGCCAGCCTTGTGTGCAAACAACTTAGGCGCCTGGCCAGCTTACGATCACGTGATCAGATACTCCGTAGCTTATGATCAGTGGCACGATGACCCGGCCATCCATGATACGTAAGAGTGTGGATGAATGGCTCTGCATCGCTCCCTAACCTAGACCGCTCGGAAAGCTGTCCACGGAACTATTGCAGGCGATACGAGTGAAATCCATAGTATGGACAAGGTTGATTAATCGCTATGATCTGCACGATGTTCTTCCTCGTAGGCATCGACGGCGACAACCATGTACGCACGGAAGTACGTTATGGCGGTGGTGGGAGGTGGGAAGAAAGTCCCACGCGCAGGGGCCGAAGATCAAGCAGTTTCGGACCTTCTGCTTACGGGACACAATAGAACGTGGTTAAGAGGCAAAGCGGTGCCGTCTGGCTTCGCCGCAAGCTCGCGATGTGGTTGCGGTCTTCCGCAACCATGACTTGTTGCCGAACGAGTTGCGTCCGTTCTCGGTGTCCAACTTTGGCTGCTGCGATGCAACCGTGGCACGGATACATCAGAATATGACCTCGCACAACGATTTTGTGTCAATGGCACTCTCTGCGGAACCTATCGCAATAGATGTCATGGCCACTAATCAGACATTCAGGAAATTCCCACTTCATGCCATGAACATGAGGACGACAAGAAATAGCCTCAATGGCTTCCCATTCGATGTAGAAGGAATGAGGGACGTTAACATGATGAATTGAAGACGATTAAGGAGGCGATGATGGCCTACGAGGACGAGTAGTTGTGATGCCGGACGTGCTGTATCTACGAATAAATGTCTATGCAGTGTGATGTCTACTATGTCTACTATGAAGTCTATCTATCTGTCAGACCTTGAGGGAAAATACGATATATGAATAGCAATATAAGAGAAGACAGCAAAAGAAAGGAGGAGAGAAGGCTGAAAGCGAAACTACTCGACGACGGCACGTTTCGAGCGAGCACGAATGGATCTACCGTATCGGTAGAATAGGAAGGGAATCGGAATCTAGCAAACCAAGTCAGTATCATCGCCGCCGCCCCGTAGTATAGGACGACTTACCATGCCGAGGGAGATGAAGCCCCACACAGACGCTGCCCAGCCATTACCGAGGTTGTGGTACATGGCGGTGATAAATAACGGCATCGCTGCACCGGAACCGGATCGGATGACAGTCTTCGCGGCAAGCGCAGAGGCGACGTAGCCAGGGAAGGCGTCAATGAGGTAGGCGTTTGCCGAGAAGTAGATGATAACCACTGAAGGCGCGAAACGTCAACACAGCCCGACGAGTAAAGGCACGAGAAGGACTTACTTCCGAAACCGAAGGGGATACCGGACGAGACAGGGCCAACCCACTTGCCGCCACCAGGCAAAACAGCAGGTGGACTCGTCCAGCCGAAGATGAACAGGGAGATGGGGACGAACCAGCACCCCAGCATCATGCCGACTAGACGGTCCTCAGGGTCAGCCCGGCCACCCTTCTCAGCCGCTCGCCTCAGGTAGTCGCGCTCGATGCGAGGCGTAACGAAGAGAGCGAAGGCGACGCCGATGAGCACGGAACAGAAGGTCAGGCCGACCATTCCGTCATTCCAGCGATAATCCTCGCCGAAGACGACGGGGAAACTGAAGAAAAAGGCGTAGAGGAGGCCGTAGATGAGGGCGATGTACATGCTCATGAGCAGTAGAATGGGCTCAGTCACGATCATTTCTGCAATGTTTGTCAATCTATCGTCCGGAACATGCGGCGACGTCGTACTTACGGAATGGCCGGAGAAGAGTCTCCGTGATAATCTCGCTTAGCGATGCCCCAAACAACTCCTGCTCGGTGGTGATGTTGGGATCACCGGTCTTCTCACGCAGACGATGCGCGCGCCGGCGAAGCAGAGAGGGTGCGAATGTCTCGGGGATGGTGAGAGTGAAAAGGAAAATCACCCCAGCGAAGATCATATTGACCCAAATGATCCAACGCCAGCCGATCGTCTCACCGACGAAACCACCGACTATGGGCCCGAGAACAGGTCCACCATACGGTGCAGCCGCGAATAGAGCGATCGCGAAACCACGTTCATTGTTATCCCAGACGTCGGATATGGTACCACCGGCGAGTGTCAGGGGAGCAGATGCGAAGAGGCCACAGAAGAAGCGGCAAATCAGGAGCGTCTGGATGTTCTTGGCAACAGCGCAGGGGATGTTGAAGATGACGTAGATGATACTAGGAATGATCCAGATCGGTCGACGACCGTATAATTCACTCTGCGATGTTTTGAGCTGAGCATTCGTGCTCTGGAGCCAAAGAGAAGGAGGGACTCACCAGCGGTGACCAAGCCAGCGGACCAATTCCAAAGCCGACGACCATGAGGGAGACACTCAAGGCAGTCACGACCTCACCGACGTGGAACTCGCTTTCAATGTCCTTGAAGTCACCAGTGATGACTGCGCTTGCAAACGCCACTTGGACGACAGCCATGGCACAGACGGCAGTGAGATCTAATAAGCCGACAGACGTTAGTTGCCGGTGTACGGTAGAAGCAGGAGAAGCACGTACACCAACGGTAGAGGTTCGACCAGTTTCGCGGATCCTCCGCATCATCCTCCTTCCATGTCACCAGCTTCATCTGCTTCAAGGCACGCGCCTTTTCAGGATCAGCTAGCGCTTGGGGCAGTCGGAACACATGTGATGGTACTGGCCGCAGGGCGAGGTCCGCAGGCAAGTATCCGGTATCAGTGATCACACGGTACTCGTCTGTGAGACCACCCAGAGGGATATTGGTGGTTTGGAAGGGGAAAGAGATATCAGGTCGGCGATCGTCGTGGGATTCGTGGGTTCGAGTTCGTGTGAGCCTGAGGCGGTGGTCTTCATTGCGCCCACCCTCGGGTAGGGTGATGTGCGGCGGATGCGTCGCAGAGTCAGGTTTTGTTTGCGACGCATGACGGGCTTCTTCGGGCACAGCGATGGTCGACGTCTCACTATGAGGTATTGAAGACGAGACCATGACGATCCGAGGTTGTGAGGCACAGAAGACGAGATGAGAAGCAGTGTGTGTAGACCCGAGAAGCGCTCCACATGATTCCCTTATATACAGTCTCGGTCGACGGAGGGGGACGGGCGACGAAGATTGCTCGGGTCGGCGCTTCCAGGGCTACGGTGGAATAACGCTCCAGCCCGCCCATCAAGTCAACGGCCTCGCCGGCTTGTCACGACAAAACGCGGTATTGCAAGGCCGGCTAGGAGGGGCTATGTGAGATATAACCAACCAAAAGCTCAGAGAGCTGTTGGTCTACCTCCGAAGCCTTTCCGAAGCATAACTTGTCCTGGGCATTCCGTCTGCTTCCGTTAGAAAAAATGCCATCTCCGGAAGACGGCTACGAACCTCAATCATGCTGCAATTCTGGAGGACTGCTCCTGCTCGAATTGCTGTCTTGTTGCTATGCTGAACTATTGACAATACCATGCCTAACATTGGAGGATACAGAGGTCGATTCACAGGAGATGGCGATGGTCTCAGTGAAGTCGGATTAGACGCCCGATGCTTCGAGCCGGAATCGGGTGTGCACGGAAGCCGGAACGTTCCTCGCCCAACATCGTTCGTGTCGAGCACCACCTAGAACAACGTTGCGCTTGTTTACCTGTGTGCCGTGCAAAATTTGCTTCGCACCCGACTATCCACTCTCACTGTTTTGCTGGCACTCTACTCGTGGTCGCGGAAAGTATTCGAACGCCCGTGTTTAGGCGCCCATTGACCGCTTCTCCTCCTGGTCCTGTAAGTAGTATAAGTAGACATATCTCTACCGTAATTGAGGTATATATTGCTGTTATTGTCAGGAACGTGTGCGCACCATGTGATAGGAATATGATCTCTATCTTGAGCCAAACTAGGCTCAACAAATACCAGCATGCTCAGTGAGCATGAGCAGAACATTTGCTATTCTTGGGTACTGAGAATTGATCAGAGTACCTCCATATTCTTGCACATATATCTAGCCATAGAGGAGGGCTTATATCATGAGTGGTTGATAGCTTTTGGCCATCCCTTTCTTGAGAAAATAGTCCTACAATACTAGACCAGCTCTTTCTATAAAGCCAGTAAGACACTTTCTTGCCATTCTTTGGTTCCCCTTATAAATACTGTGCACCCTGTTGTTATAGGTACATGGATAGAGAGGGATACTAATCTAATCAGAACTCAAGTCTCTAGCTTTAGCTATGGCATTGGAGAAATGCCCAGCAGAATACAATATCCTTGAACCACACTTACTTTCGACTTATATTAGTACTAATCTTTCCAAGCAGAGGCATAGATACACCATACTTTCTAATGTTGTAGAATCTCCCATATGAGCAGAATCATGCGCAAGAATTTGGAGGTACTCTGACCAATTCTCAGTACCCAAGAATAGCAAATGTTCTGCTCATGCTCACTGAGCATGCTGGTATTTGTTGAGCCTAGTTTGGCTCAAGATAGAGATCATATTCCTATCACATGGTGCGCACACGTTCCTGACAATAACAGCAATATATACCTCAATTACGGTAGAGATATGTCTACTTATACTACTTACAGGTACCAGGAGGAGAAGCGGT
>NW_006766892.1:234702-291404 GCF_000275845.1 Dichomitus squalens LYAD-421 SS1
CACTTACTTTCGACTTATATTAGTACTAATCTTTCCAAGCAGAGGCATAGATACACCATACTTTCTAATGTTGTAGAATCTCCCATATGAGCAGAATCATGCGCAAGAATTTGGAGGTACTCTGACCAATTCTCAGTACCCAAGAATAGCAAATGTTCTGCTCATGCTCACTGAGCATGCTGGTATTTGTTGAGCCTAGTTTGGCTCAAGATAGAGATCATATTCCTATCACATGGTGCGCACACGTTCCTGACAATAACAGCAATATATACCTCAATTACGGTAGAGATATGTCTACTTATACTACTTACAGGACCAGGAGGAGAAGCGGTCAATGGGCGCCTAAACACGGGCGTTCGAATATTTTCCGCGACCACGAGTACAACGGAGTACCAAACACAATCGTCACTCGGGGTCGCACTAGTTGTCTTTGTTGTACGAAGGTAGGCGATACTACTACCAATTGCATGCTTCCGACTCTCTGCGATCCCGAATCACGCCTACTTATCAGGCGAGCTACACTCCGCGTCGTATCCGGGTCCGACACCGCCGACGGTGAGCAATCTACTATCTCGTACGGACCGGTCTAGACGTCTTCTGCGGGTCGCCCCTTAAGTATGCCCCCTGGCCCCCTCGTCGTCGTTGCAGCCCTATAGCGCTTCGTCTGTCTCGTGCCTGCTCAGCGTGGATATCTATGCAATAAAACAGCGCTTGGAGCAGACAACACAGCCTCAAGTCATTTCTCAGTCCATACAGCACGCTGCACTTCAATCCATCTTCGTAGTCGAGCTAAAGCGATGGCTGAGGCTCCCAAACTCCTTACGCCCTACTTACCTATATTCCACCTGCCTAGATGTAATCGATCCCAACATCTCTACGATCCTAGGAGCCTGGAACAGCTCCATTCTCAAGCCGAATGACAAATGGCTCCGCTGCGTTGCGCTCCGTCCAGACATCCCTAACTTTCGCGCGAAGCTCCCCATCGAGCTTTAGCTCTGGACGTCGATTATCTGTTCCAGGTACACAATCGTTTGCAAGTGGCGACGAATGCTTCATAGACTGATACCAACGGTGGCGCCTGGCCCGTTCGCGTCCTCAGTATCAACAATCAACACTTTTAGACAGAACACTTACTAGACAGCCAGGCGGTTTGATGTAGAGCAGAGCGAAGCGACGCGCGGTCGACCCACGTTATGGCCGACGCCGCTGCCATATCGAAGGACCTCAAAGCACGTCGGGGCGGACGAGATACGGGCGGCTAGTCTGCCCCGGTCGGGGATTACAATATTAATCGCAAGTCACCAAAGTCGGCTGACCACGACAGACAGTGGGACCTTCCTTTATGCGCAGCTGCCGTCATTGCGTGTGCGGGTGGCACAGACGACTTCTGCGGATTATATGAAGCTATAAATGTTTGCCTAGCAAGCGACCTGGGACTATAACCCAGCATCTTCCTTTGCTATCCCAAGTCACCATGCCATCATACCTTGTAGCTGGTGCTTCTCGCGGGATCGGTCTCGAGTATGTCCTCCAGCTTGTAAGCACGATTTCTACTGGGCTCAAACCTGTCAACCTGTAGCTGATGCATTTCGCACTTACTAGGCCAAACGGGCCGATGCCGTGGTCATCGCTCTCGTCCGCAACCCGACCAAATCGACCCATCTTACTTCTGCCATTGCAGATCTCAAGAACGTCCATGTAGTGGCAGGTGACGTGACCGACTATCGCACGCTAGAGGTCAGGTTGACATCCACAATCTTCTGCCATGCCGTTTTTCGCTCATGCTGCATGTCTTGTACAGCTTGCCTCAAAGCAGGTGGGAGAAATCACCGGCGGGAAGCTAGACTACTTGATCCACAATGCTGCCAACTTGGACATGTCCACTTTTTTCAAAGGATTCGACGACTAGTGCGTACTCTTCTTGATCGATGGCAGCTAATCTCATACTTGGCGCAGCACTGATGTGGAGCAACTTGACTCCGATTTCATCGATGCGGTACGGCTGGTCTGTGGTGTTCAGTTAGTACGGGTCTAACTTCGAGCTTCGCTTGGTAGTTCAAGGTCAACAGTCTTGGTCCTGTACACAGCATCAGGGCGTTCCTACCCCTCCTCCGCGCATCCTCTACCAAGAAGATTGTCGTCATTGGCACAGCAGGCGCTCTCCCCGAGTTCGCTCGGTTTATCGGTGTCTCTGGCACAGCGGCGTACACTATGACGAAGGCGGCGGGCCTCCTCGCGACCACGAAGTATGCGGTCCAGCTCAAGGGCGAGGGCTTTGTCGTCGTCAGTCTCAATCCAGGGCTAGTAAACACGTTGGCCACTGCCGTCAATGACAGTGCGTTGCTTCGAGTCGATAGCGATTTCTGTTGAGCGTGAGCTGATGTGTTCTCTTAGGCGCTGCGACAGCAGCAGCCATTGAAGGCATTGAAACCTTTCAACGCAAAGCGAACTCGTCTGGCTACGCCATCAAGACGCTGACGCCCGAGGAATCGGTTGTAGCTCAGCTGAAGGTCATTGATGCGCTTACGCCTTCCGACAATGGCTTGTTCCTTGACTACACGGGCGGAGAGGTGAAAATAACTACTTGAGGGCCCCTTTTGTACGAGTATATTCGCACCATCGAACAATGCCGCCAGGACATTGCTCCCGTTATTCCGCATGAAGGTGAACTGGCGCCTCGACGAGGAGCTAGACCTCGGACTGCACGAGCCTGCGTGGGGACTGAAATTCTGGGCTGGCTTCTACCAGGTGCGCTGTACTGCACATATGTTTCCAAGTCGCGACGCATGAAAGTCTACGTAGGTCGTTAGGCAGGGTGATTATTACTTGTCGTCCGATATCGAGCGCTGTCTCGCGGTTAAGGGTAGTGCAAACGTAAATTGCGACAGTGCCCAATACAACTGGGTGTTCATGAGCACTATACAATGACGAGGGATGTCTTCGTGCATAAGCCTGCAGCTTAGCCCTAAATTTATATCGACCAAACGCAGACAGGCGAACTCCTTATATATACGATAGGCGCCACCTATACGTCGACTCCAGTGTACGCACCTCACCTTGTTTGGGTTGACGAATAGCGGTACTTGGTATAGCCTGACTTAGCCCTGAACACACTGAATAGCATGCATGATGTCCTGAAACAGACGACCAAACAGAGTCTCTACATGTCCTAGCTGTGCAGCCCCATTCACCATTTTGTCAAGTACAGAAGAGTAGCATCCTAATAATCCATAAATACCCAACACGTTCATGGCTTGAACGCATTCCAAGCCTCGTTCAGTGTTCCGAACACCCCATTGGCGATCATCCGCTGCTCCAGTGTCGTGTTCCTTACATTGAGCTACAGCCGACCGTCAATCAGCATCTCACTAGATGCTGTCAGGCAGAAGAATCTGACGCACCTTGTCTGGATGCAGCTTTGCGATCGCCTTCGTATATCGAATCTTCACCTGGCTCGGGCTCACCAGCTCGTGGATCCCGACCTTCTGCCACCCAAGTTCCGGCCAGAGCACCGTGTCGAGGCTGGCGATCAGCGCGCGGATGTTGTTCTCCTTGCCCGCCTTCCAAGCGCCCAGCTTCGCGTCCACGACGTCCTTGAGCTCGTACTTCTGCTGGTCCTCCGCCTCCGCTGCCCGATTCTGTGCCTGCACCCTGTTCAGCGCCTCTGACGGCGGCGTCGGTACCCTCCCCTTTGGCCTCGGGGCTTGCTTCGTAACAGCGGGCTTCGGTCTGGGCGGGGCGGTGGCAGTCGACGCCCCAGTATCGACATCAGTATTGATCATGCGACGACACCTCCCGATGCCCGTGACGGCCTCCGCCCTCGCGCGCCCCGCAAAGTCCGACCCGGCGACAAACTCCCAATCCGCCTTAGCGAGATCCCACTTCTCCTTGCCCTCGTACGCCTCCGCGCGCCGTCTGTAAGCCTTGACGAGCCCGTCGGCGAGGTCGACGCCCGCGCCCTCGTCCTCGCGTGTGACCTTCGCCTCGCGCGCGGGGTGGTACCCTTCCCCGATGAGCGAGATGACGGCGGTGCAATCTTCGATCGCCCCGGAGGCATCCCCAGTCTTGAGCCGAGTGAGCGCGCGGTTATTGAAGAGGGGAACGAGGAGGAGGTGATTCGCGGGGAGGGCGGTGATCGCGGCAGTGTAGAATGCCTCAGCTTCGCCGTATTGGCCTAGCTTGAACTTCTCTGTGCCCAGGGCCTTCTGCTGAGCTGAGGCGGAGATGGCAGACGCCGACGCGGAGACACAAGTGCGCTGAGTGAGCGTAACTGGGGAAGGGGCGCGGGGTGGAGTAGGCCTTGACGGAGCAGCAGCAGGAGAAGGGGCCGAGGATGAAGCTCCGGACTGCGCGCGCGAGGGAGTCTTGCGGCGGAACGGCGAGACGTAGACGGACGGCGCATCGTCTGCGAAGAGACTGGCTGTCTTGAAGCGCGACGCAGGGCTCTCCGCGGGCTGCTGTGGAGGCTCCTTGGCGCGTGGCGGGGGCTGCCTCCGTTGTGGAAGGCTAGGCTGAGACGCCTCTTCGTCGTCGAAGTCTTCGAACCGACCAGCACTTCCTCCCTTGACATCCTCTGGCACATGCCCGTCGTCAGGCGCGTCCTGCATCCACTTCGGCCTGGCCTTGTTGCGTGAGCTGTCCGCAGATCCCTGCCGCGAGGATCCTGCTCCGGCGGCAGCGGCAGCAGCAGCTCGTTCCTCGTACACACGCTGAACACGTTCCTTGCCTTCCTTCCAGAACGCGTTCGCGCGCGAGAACATACTCAGCCCAATCTCGCTCGCTTGCGCAATGAACTTGTCCGCCTGCTCCTGCAAGTTTCTTTGGCTGTCCGACGAAGGCGAAGTCCCGTTCTGTTCCACGCGCTCTCTTGCAGGCCGCTGCTGCTGCTGCTGTGGGGGACGAGCGGCAGGGCGACGCTGGGGCTGACGGAGGCCATCGTCTTCCCCGTCTGAACCGTAGTACCGCTCGTGCCCCGGTTCGCGCTGTGCTCTCCGTCGGCGCTCTTCCTGCTGTTCGGGTGCGGGAGAGGAGGCGGCCCCGTTCGCGAGGAGGTTCTCAATGGCGGCCTGGACGTCAAGGCCGGTGTCGGTAGCTGCGAGCGCAATGCGAGCTTGTTGCACGGAGAAGCCCATCTCGACGATCTGACCGAGCAGATGCGGAGGCGGGGATACAGCGCGCGATCGCTGCCCGGACTGCGGAGGCTGAGGAGACGGGGTATTACGCTCAGAGCGCCGCTGCTGACGGACTTGAGTGTCATCCAGGACACGAGATGAGCGTGACACGTACCACCTGCAACTGTTCTACAGGCTTGCCTAAGTCACCGAGAATGTCATCCTCGTCACCTGAGTGGTTGCCCAAGAGCCCGTCCTCCCTGTTTCCGAAGTCGAAGTCGCCAAGCGGATCGCCCTGCGAAGTGCTTTGGGTAACCGAAGGGCCTGCGGGAGGGCTTGACTCGAATTCATCCCAATCGAGCAGGCTTTGAGCGGTAGAAGTGGTGGTGCTCGGCTTCGGCTTCGACGTAGGGGCGGCGGGGGGTTTCGCGGCAAGCCCACTGAGCCAGTCGTCGTCTTCAGCAGGAAACTTCTGCGAAGAGGACGGCACACTGGAGAAGGAGCCGAATCCGAGGTCGTCTAAGGGATCGTGCGATGGCGTCGCGGGCTTGGAAGATGGAGTAATCGAAGAGCTGCCTCCCAATGCATCGAGACCAGCCCAAGCATTGGAGGCATGAGCATTGTGTACTGAAGGCTTAGTGTGCGCTGCGCGAGCCTGTTTCTCTTGCGCCGCGAGAGCAGCCCGTTGAGCAATCGTGAGGTTCGCGCCATTCGAGGAAGGCCCGGAAGAGAGTGATCCCGAGAGCAGTCCACTGAACACATCTCCGCCTCCCATTCCGCTGGTGTTGAATCCAGTGCTGTTTGCCTTCTGGACAGGCCGCGCAGAAGCGCTACCTCCGAGCGAGGTTGGCTGGGACGGGTTGGAGGTGCGAGCATTGACTGATGACGACGAACCTGCGGCTGCGAGCATAGAGAAGACGTCGTTTTGCGGCTTGCGCTGCGCGGTTGACATAGGTGCTGCCGCGGCCATCGCACCTAGTTTCCGAGGGAGTTCAGCAGGCTTGGATGCCCCCGTCGAGCTCCAGAGATCGGCAAATGCGTCTGACATGGCGTGAGCAGCTGCGATCGGTGGTAGACCAGCTAGCGACCTCTGTGAAGAACACCAAAGAGAGTCAATAGAGAGCAGTATGCCGTGATATGTGGTGAGATAGAAGCCGGGGATGCACAGGAGAAAAGAAGCAGATGCTGCGCGAGTATGTACTGGAGTTCACATCGACCGAGAACTTGTGCCCAAGTGCCGACCTGTCGCCAGTGCGTCTCGAGAAATGATATGCACAGGCGTAGTTCCCGATCTGGGTCTGGGCCGTCGGTCGGGCGCTCCGAACGAGGCGCGGGACAGGCCGGGAACTTGTTCGGCGCTTGAGGTATTGGTCCGACGCGGTCACGGCTCCACAGCGTGCTCTACCGCGGATGCTCTCCCGACGCCTCTCTCACTCAGTCTCGCAACATCTTGACAGCTTCAAATGTTCTCGTAGAGCTTACTTGACTCCGCCCAAATACACTGCCAAAAATGCGGGGGGCCCTCCCAAGAAACCGACGGACCCGGCCGAGAAATCAGCGGTTGTACTCAAGGAAGTAGCTGACCAGGCCAATGCGGCGGGCCCAATCAAACCAGCTGAGTCAAGTGGATGGGTGAATGGACTGGTCAAAGTGAAGGTGGACCCAATCAAAACGGTAGAACCGGTCAAATTAGCGGCCAAACCATACTATGTAACAACGCCAATATTCTATCCTAATGCTGGTACGCGTAGCTCCTTTGGTGTGTGCCAGGAAGATTATCATCTCGATCACATACAGCTCCCCATATCGGTCATCTACACAGTCTAGTTATTGCTGACATCTATGCGCGGCATGCCAGGCTTGTAAATCCCGACAGACCAGTATACTTCGTCACAGGAACGGATGAGCATGGGCTCAAAATCCAGAAGGCCGCTCAGGAGAAGGGGATGGACCCTCAGGAATTCGTTGACGAGCTGAGCGTACACTTCCGCGTGTGTCTTGCGTCCGTTTCATCGCTTGAATTCGCGAATGCTGAAGTTGCGGCCACCAAGGTAGAACCTCACGAAGAAGGCTAACATCAGCAACACGCATTTCACTCGCACCACATCAAAGCAGCATATTGACGCAGTCCAGCATCTATGGGTATGTTCCTCCCTATTACTCATGTGCGCACGTAGGCCGACCAGCACGCGTTCCATAGAAAGAGCTGGAGGCGAAGGGCTACATCTACAAGGGCCGTCACGAAGGCTGGTACTCCGTCTCCGACGAGACGTTCATCCCAGAAAAGCAAATTGAAGGGAGCCACCGGACACAGAAAGACGGCGCCGTTGAACACACGGATGAGCGCATCTTCTGGTACTCGGAGGAGAACTACATGTTCCGCCTTTCCGCCTTCCCGGACCATATATACGAGTATTACGCCGCGCGCGGGGCAGATGCGATCCATCCACACACCCAGGCCTCGGACGTTCACCTCATGTTGAAGGGCATGATGCATACCCGCCGCCCGTCGTTTGATGACTTGTCTATATCGCGTCCGCGGTCCCGACTCTCGTGGGGTATCCCCGTACCCGGCGACCCGGAGCAGACGATTTACGTCTGGATCGATGCTCTCGCCGCCTACTTGACCTCTGTGGGCTACCCGTGGTCGTCAACGGGTGGCGACGGAACTGCTGCGGGTTGGCCTCCCGACTTGCAAGTCATCGGGAAGGACATCATCCGGTACGTCTCTTAGATATCACAGATCGAACTCACGCTGTTGACGCTTTCCTGGCTTCCAGCTTCCACACGCTGTACTTCCCAGCGATGCTACAAGCCCTCGGGCTACCCCTCCCGGTCCAGCTGCTGTCGCACGCGCACTGGACGGTCGAACGTGCCAAGATGTCCAAGTCGGTGGGTAACGTCGCAGACCCCATCAAGGCCATCGATGACTTCGGCATCGACCTCGTCCGGTACTACCTTGCACGCGTCGGCGGCCGCTTCCAAGATGACGTCGGTATGTTCCCCCCGCCTATCTTCCTGTGTTGCTTGTGTTGCGCTTTGTACATGCCATGGACTGATGAATGTGGGCTGCGGTAGACTGGTCGCAAAAGCAGCTCCAGAAGCACAGCAGGGAGATCATCTCGCTTCTCGGGAACCTTTTCATGCGCGCGACGTCCGACAAATTGATGGGGAAGGTCTCGACGGTCAAACCGCGCGAGCTGTCGCTCGTCTCCGAGTCGCAGGGGTCCGAGGCGTTGCTGCAGTCTTTAAAGACTCTCGCGCCCAAGTTTGACGTCCACCTCCGCGAATTCGAGCTCGCGACCGCCGTCGAGGCGGTCGTTGCTGCGTTGTCAGAGGTATATGCTCTTCTTCCTGGACCTTGCGCTACCATACTAACTCGTTGGTTAGGCGAATGCGCTTATGACACAAGCAGCCCCCTGGGCGAGGGAGACATCGCCCTCCGTCGCGGCCGACATCCAAGCGCTCGTCTTCGAGACCCTCCGCCAATCCGGGATTCTCCTCCAGCCGATCATGCCTGACACGGCCACGCTCCTCTTGGATTCGCTCGGGGTTCCTAAGGATCAACGCACGATCGCAGACGCCGTGTTTGGGAGGAGCGGAGTGGGAGAGGTGCGACCCGGGGTGAGGTTGTTCGATATGGGGTCGTTGAAGTTGAGAGCGTGATGGAGAATAATACGCGCTTTGGTCCTCTGTGCCCTGTGGTAGCGAAATGTTGCTGGTTAATTGTTCTACGTCATAGGTATGGCCGACGCCTATGAGTGTGAGTCAGAGTCATTTCTTCATTGTTCTCCTAATCGGGGACTGCGGCTAAGCGGATGGGCCACCCGTTATAAATCTGCGCGTTTACGTGGTCGCGAACTTGAACCTCGACCTGTACCACCGCTATCTCTCCACTACTTATCCCTCGTCTGCGTCGCACAGGGCGAAGGTCACCATTTGGACATCGTGCAGAGTATCGTGACCAGTCCGGTATAGTAGTCCCCGGCGCATTTATTGATAAGTTCGCACACCGTTCTGCCCTGCGTTCACTAACGGCGGCATTGACTGACAACATTTGCAGAGCAGTCAACAAGTCACGACATCCTCGGGGGCATTGCTTGAAATCTCAAGTTCCGAGTCAAAATGGGTCAAAATTGGTATATGTATGTATTTACTATCAATGTCACTATGCGCCACAAATTCAAGTCTATGTCCCTCACGGTTGAAATGTTTCAGAGTCAATGTTGACCGCCGAGAGACGGGACTCGGAGGCGGGGCCAAGCTGGGCGAATTCTTCTTTGATGACATGAGGGATCTCTACGACTCTCTCCGCTATCCCTATCTGCCCAAGTACGTTGCCCATCAGTCGATCAACCACGAATTGCTTTGGTTGGACTAAATGTGTGAAATAGGGACGTTGACAAGTGGCTGTCGCGTGGTTCTTTCGCTCTGCAGCCTGGACCCCTGGGCAAATTGTCGAGGGAATTGCTGGACACAATATTCGAGGCGCTGCTTGAAGTTACTGAAGATGACGAGTCGCCGCCACTATTCCACCTAGTCTTGCTCTCAGTCACGTGCAAAATGCTGCTCTCCGTCGGCAAGAGTCACATCCTGCGCCAGCTCATCTCCATACATGCCCGGGCTGCCAACTGCCGCCTGGTCTGCATCGGAGAATATGCCGACGGGGAAGAACAAGCGCCGCCCGGCATGCTCACCGCCGCGGAAAGCGAGGAAATTGCGACTACTCCACAGGAGTGGGAAGAAGACGACGGCGAGGACGGACCCGACGCTGCGACCAGGGAATCGCGCACTTTTGCTGTCTTCGCCATCAATGGATATGATCAGGTTACAGAACTCCTCGGGGAGTTCAATCAGTTCCACACGCACCTTTCTTGCGAAATAAGCACTGCACATTGGGAATTGAAGGCGGCCCCGGACCCACAGCGTACTCTCGAGCTCAAGATGATCTGGAAACTCGTCGGGCTCGACACCTACAGACCCATCTACCCAGGCGGGCCGAACATCCTCTGCAACCTCTCCAAGAGTGAGTTCGTCCGCGAGGACACGCTGGTCAAGTTGATGCGTGGCTGGCATCGCGTCACACTTGCGCATGCTTTGCTATCTCGAATTTGCTGGTCGACGGAACCGGGCATCTCGATGATGTGTGGGGAGAAGTACCGTGACAGCCTTGTCCAGGGGCCATGGGCTGGAGACAGGTTCCGCATAGTCAGCGCTGACAGCATGCCGGCGCCGAAGGTGGGGACGGACTGGAAGGACGTGACGAAGGATGTGAACAGGCTGTTGCGTCACCTCTGGAGACATGAGATGGAGGACGACACTGTCCACTCCGATGATGACGAGGAGAACAAAGAGGGTAACGAGGAGAGCGGAGAGGATGGTGAGGAGAGCAGGCAGGAGGGCGAGGAGAGTGGAGAGGAGGGCGGAGAGGGAGATTGCTAGAATTGGGCTATCTCAACCACTGAACCCACAGTACCTTAACTGCCTGCATCGAATAGCTTGCTCTCCAGGCTCACCTTGCATGACAATGTTCCATGATATGACAACGCTACATCAATATACAGTACCGCGTTGTCGTCCTGTTAGCTCGTTCTATTCATTCCACTGACGGCCGCAAGCCTGTGCACTGGTAGTCTCACACTCATCACGCTTACGTCATGGAAGTCACAGCTTAGCGATTGCATATATTGTACTTGTTGTACGTCCTCCTCGACGATGTAAGTATCCTATGCAGTGTCGCTGATCCTTCCCCTAGCGATCTCGTTCTCGGAAGTCAGTTCTAAGCGAATCTCGGACAAGGGTCCTTTCAGGTGACGTCGTTCGGAGCTCTTGATGGACCTCTGCCCACATCTGTACACGTGACCTCGTCCTCGGAGGTCTAACTTGGCTTTTTCCTTCTCAAAACATTCCTGTGAGGTTCTCACTGATATTGCTAGCAAAGATGGCATTGACGCATGTGTTATGCCAGCGTTCGCTGTGGCAGACCTCCGTCGAGATCCCTTTAGATGGGTCTACGCCGACTCGGAGCGCCGCGCAAACCCACCCGGGACTTCACGCTTCAGTCGCCGACCTCCCGCAAAGCACACCGCAAATCAGGTTTCAATTGAGCCCACGCTGGCTGATCACTATACAATGCAGTACTCTCGCAGGGTAATCTTTCTCGCAGTCACCTGCAGACTGCCGCTCCCCGTCGGCAAGAGCCGCATCCTGCGCCATACGATGCCCGTCTATGCGCAAGCTGCTAAGTGCCGTCTGACTTGAGGAGGGACGGGACGCAACTAGGATGCTCACGGCCGCTGGGCGGCGCGCGAAGCTACAGGAGATTGCGACCACATACCCCACATGAACGGCAGGAAAATAAAGTGACATCAAGCAACTATGACAGTGCAGCGAGGTATCCGGTCACGTTCGCGCTGTTGGATCCACCTCGCAGTCGGACACGCGTGTCCGGCACACCAGCATGCACCCTCAATCAGACAAGACACGGGGGCCAATTGCGCCTCTGTCTCGTTGAAAACGCCTGCAGAAGCTCGCCTGCAGCTCGCCTCGGAGTAACGCCTCGAGCTCACCGCCTGGTACTGAGCATCGCTCGCGAATATATACGTCCTCATCGACCTCTACCTCTTCCCTGTCGAAGAACACGGTCTCCATATTTTTTCACGCTTCCTTAGCTTGATCCACGAGATCATCCTTCCCACTATGTCCTCACCACCCAAGAGGTCCAATACCGCGGCGCCGTCTCCTCCGCGACCCTCTTCCCCGCCCCCGGGGAAGGGGTCGATGCGAGCACGCATGTCGACTGCCATGCGCCGCGCGTCGACTGGCCTCTCGATCACCCAGGCTCTCTCGCGGACTTCCTCCAAGTCCTCTTTGAAGGACTCTCTGAAGGTGTCTACAGACTCGACGCCGGCGCCGCCCTCAGTAGAAGATGCGCGACCAGGAGTCAGTCCCGTTGCAGAATCCCCTGCCCGCGAAGAAGCCGCAAACCTCGCTGAAGGCACCACAAGTATACTTCGTCCATCCCCGCTTGCAAACGTGGTCGTGACCGAGCCGACGCCGGAGCCGACTCCAGGACCAACTCCTGCTCTGGAGCTCAGCGTCACCGCTTCTCCGGAGCAAATACCTGGCGAACTTCCGCATCAAACGCCTGTGACCCCACTGGAGGCCTTCGGCTTCGGCGACTCCATCCTCCCTACCACTACGTCGAAGCCGACTAATGTCGAAAGTCCCCAGCTGCTTCCTCAGGATGCTCCCGCGATCGGCGAGCCTGTCTCCCTTCCCGAGCTTACTCCAGCAGTCCCTCTTCCTCCGCCCACGGTGGAGCCTGAGGAACCGATAGCCCTCGAGGACGGCCGCCAGGACTACTTCTCTTACGGCGATCCAGTTGTTGCTGCAACTTCTGCTCCCCCTCCGAAGAACGACGTCACCGGTGTCTCTCAGTACGTCAGAACCTGTCTTAATTAACCCGTGAACACCGCTCATGCTATTCATTCACAGGTCCAGCCGTCAGCAAGCAGCTGCGCCGTACAGCCTCGGTGAGGGTGACGATGCCTCTGTTGCAGAGACCCTCCGCTCGGATACGGAGTGAGACTTTCCTGTTCAGCCTTCTGCGAGCATACTGATCCAGTGCTTGTGTCGACGCCCTGTCCAGACCTGTCGTTGAGCCTCGTGCAGACATCCAAAATACCCCATTTTCGTTCCCTCTCCCCCCAAGAACCATGTCATTGGTCCAGCTCGGTAAGCCATCATTGTGAGGACCGATTTGAGTATCTCATTATCTCATGTCATGACTCCTAGGTCCAGCCGTCAGCCAGTGACCTCGTTGCATGGCCCTAACAGAGTGAGTCCTGTTGCAACATACTACCCCCCGCGACAATTTCCTGACGGGTGGAGCACCGTAAGCGTTATCAATTGCTCGGTGCCGACTAACGGTGTGCTGTCCCAGCCGATCCCAGAACCTATCCCACAATCAGCTCCTCCGGCAGCTATGACTAACATGAATCCTGGAGAACAGACCCGTACTGAGCTTTCGATTCAATCAAATGCTCCCTCCTTCCTTGGTGAAAAATCGTACGGAACCATTACAACACAGTACGGTCTATGACCTGTTATGACACGAACTACCATCGTGCTCATCAATGTTGCTGAAGCAGCCGATCACTTCCTTCTCAGGCAGGTCCTCACCAACCAGCATATCCTGTGGCGTCCAGTGGTTGTGCATCTCCCCTTAACGGATATTTCGTAGCCCCTGGCCAGTACGTCGACCTGCTACAATCCCATACAAACACCCAAACGCATCCTATATAGACATGACCTGCCAATAAGCAGCGGAATATCACGCGTTGACCAGGAGCAAAGCACTTTTGTGTCGACACCTGTGCCATCTTTATTCAAGTCAGTGACGTGGTATCGTCTCTTCTCCCCTATCCGATTATCTGATATTCATTTTGTAGTGAGCGCACACCTTTATTGCGGCCTCATGAAAGGATGGGCCGAGAAACTATCAGTATATACGTGTACATACGTCTATTGGTAAGACCTCCAGCAGTGAACTCTTGACTTCTGATCCTAATGAATCCCCGCAGGCCACTGCCGGCCTCAGCACCATTACTATGTTCTTGGCACTTTCACAATCACTTGACGTTCCTCGCATCACGGTCTATCTGACCATCGTTTTTGCAGGAACATGCTTGCTGTCTGCTCTCTTTGGTATCTACCAAGTATTGCAACCGCTACATCTACATTAGCACGAACATGTCTAGTTGATCAGTGATTGGCTGTTATTTGGATTTGAACACAAGGGACTGAGCGGGGCTTTCATTCAATGGAACGTACCTACTTACCAATGATATATTTTGTTCGCGCTCAGCGGGTTTGACTGCCTCTTGTGTCAAGGCTCTGACTCTGGCTTCCCACATGTTAAGCTGCTTGCATGTGGAAGTACGGCAGCTTCAAAGGGGTTTGGTCGAATTCTCATATATGCGTTCAAAGACAGCGCAACATGCCGTGATATCAGTGCGAGCGAGCGGTCACGGGCGGGATACTAACACGGCAGGCACTGGCCTAATTCTCGTGCGAAGAAAGGCGAGAGGAACTTCGGGACAGTCTTAGGTTCGCCCGGAAACATAACATCTATACCACATCACGCAACAAATTGACTTTCTCTACACCTTTCTGAGAATCAAACCCGAGAGAGAATTACACCTCTCCCGCACGCTCGCCCCATCAGAGAAAATGTCCGGGAAAGGTCAGCTTTCAGGAACTGAGCGCCAGAAAACCTTTGTGAAAGCTAACAATTCAGCCCTTTCTTCACTCTGGAGAGTGGCACTCGAAAGCTGTTCTGTTATATGTGAAGAAACGTGTGGTAGCTTTCTGTGAAAGTCATCCTATACTTGTGGGAGAGATGGAGGGGATATCAGCTGTTCAAGTTAGGACTGTCCCGGAAAATCTCTTACATTTCGCAGGGTTGGATGATGTGCCCTGCCTGTCGTGTAAGGCAGTGTTACAGTATATATCAGGAAGTAAACGTAATGTGTACACAGGTTCATGAAGATACCCTTCGCCGTAATCATGATAGTCATTGTATTCTAATGCACACGATTTCGCTTTTATATCAAGCTTGATTTACCCCGGGAATACCTGGGCGCCGCGAATAGTCCGCGATGTATATTTCTCGCCACTGCGCAGCGATGCTATGCAAACAAGCCATTCCGCACCAGCAGTGGTCGAGTGCAATCCAACGGGGGCCTTGTGCCACACAGAAAACCGGGTGGGAACGAATGATAGCGTCTGTGCAGGTGAGTAGCTTCAATCCTAAGTGTTGGGGGCGGTTGCCCTGCCGATCGACGCAGAATAACACGGCAATGACGCAGTCCCTTAGCTCTATGACTGGGACACGAGAGAGGATGCCGTAGGGTGTTGCTGAGAAGGTTGGCAAATAGCTGGAAGGGTTGGCCGGAAGTGCGTCAAGGACGCCCAGGCGCCGCAGGTAGTCACCCATCCCCCGAACGACCTCTCCCAGTTGGGATCCCTATCGGACGAGATATCAGCATGGACGATGCATCATGTGGATGTAAATAAGGGTCACAATTCTGAGCTTCCCCACAGTATCGCACACACGGCCGCTGTTCCTGAAAGCCCTAGGAGAATGGGCCAATAGAACCGACGCCTGAACGTGGGCGGCGCACATCTCGAAGCCATCTGGGCCTTTGAGCCGCTGCACAGGTGCGGTGCAATCTCGTTTGTCTTCTAACCCCCACGCGAATAGAGTAGGATCCATGGAAAACTTCATGATCTCCTCCTGCACCCGCCGGAATGCGCGCGTCCCTTCACCGTAGAGCACGGGCATCCCTATGTCGAAGATGCCCATCAAGCAGTACGCCTCGTCCTCGACACGCGTCGTTTGGCGGTGCGCTGCCCATGACATCCGCTGAGCGATGCTGAAATCACCGGGGACCTTCTCGTGCCGCAGAATGCTAGCGGGTACGCCGGTGATCTCCTGGAGTAGATTGCAGAGCTGCGCCTTGGTACCGAGTTCTTCCCAGCTCTGAGAAAGTAGTCTGAGGGAGGAGGGAGCGATGAGTTTCTGCAAGGTCCAGCCGCGTCTATGCCATCTACTCCTGCGAAAGGCAGAATCGGGGTCCTCAAGCCTGCTTGGTGGTGGTCGGGACGTCCTGGAGGTACGCATAGCAGGTTCTCGATAGGGAGTAGTAGCGAAACATGGAGTTAATGGCCTCTGACAGTTCGACGCTACTCGTCTTGTCGATGCAGCAGGTATCGTTCCAGATCCACTGCAGTCCACTCCTCTCTGCCAACCGACAGCTCTCCCGGATCTTCGCAGAGGCATCGTCCCTCGGGTTGGTCGTCGGGGAGTGTCTTCTGATGATGTCTTGCATATCCTGGAATGAAGTCTCGCCCGTCTGATCCCAGACATGCGAGAGGATGGCGTATCCTCCCGGAGCGTCCTCTGGGTTGTTGAAGTGCGTCAACTCAGCGCGGGAGGTACTGAGAAGCCACATGGAGGCTAGATCCTCGTCAGCCGGACTGAACGAAACACGTTGACATTGCGCGAACCATACCTAGAACGATAGGTCCTTCGACTATCTGCGTTTCGATGCGTTGACGAGTTCAGGCTGAAGTGATTCCTCACTGGAGAGAGATATGGTTACAGCAGACAGTGGAAACACAGGACGTCGGTGCACCGCGGACGGCGGTAAGAGTCGTGTCGTTGCAACGCGGAATACACGCCTTTCTGCTGCATAGGCAATATCTACACGTTGATCATGGGCATTCGGTGTCCGCATGGTGTTGATAGCAAATAATCATTGGAGCTTGACCTTGGTAGTCTCTGTGTGCTGTCGGCGTGCGTCGTGTATCAGGTTAAGATACAATCCACCGACGGCGAGCTGCACTGGTAGTCTCACACTCATCACGCTTACGTCATCGCAGTAACAGTATATCGAATGCATTGGTGAAGTGCTTGTTGTACGTCCTCCTCGACGATGTATCCTATACAGTATCGCAGATTCTTCCTCTAGTGTACGGCGTGCGTGACCCGGTGTCAGCCCCGCCAATTGCCCATTGGGCCCAGGCTGGATAACAATATAGGGATAGTGTGGGGATTGGATAACAGTTGGATAGCGTATGAGGCAGAAAAGCGAGTAGATAGGGACGTATTAAGGATGTATAGGGTACGATGGGTGCGCGAAGGAGTGAGAGATTAGAGCAGTCATAACATACAGCCATCTGACGTGAATCCAAGCGAGAAGTAACGTCAATCCCGAGCCGTTCTCATTCCTAGCATTTGCGGAGCGCGAAGGTCAGCTTGCATTCTTTTGTTGCAGGGTGGATTACCTATGTCCCAAACTCGAGATTAGACATGCGCCCTCGATAATCACGACACGTTGACTCACAAATGCATCCTTGATCTGCATGGTATGTTCGTTCGTCTCACTGCTGTTGGCGGAGATATCGAAATTGCAAGCGATCGCTGCAACGGCAACACGCAAGACAATATGTGCGAGATTTTGACCCCCGCAAACGCGGCTTCCGACACCGAAGGGCATGAGGTGCTGCGACATCCTGGGGCAAGCGAAAGGTCAGACGTGGTGGAAAGAGCTGTCCAGGATCAATACACACCTGTTCAATCTCTCGTCTTCACCAGCCGTGCCCTCTACAGAAAGCCAGCGTTCAGGAAGGAAGGTCTCAGGGCTTGGGAACACCTCCGAATCGCGGTGCATACTCCACGCCTGCGTTCCGACGACGGTACCAGGAGGCAGAGCATAGCCCATCATATCGAACCCGTCGTCGATCTTGGAAGCAGTAGTAGAAGGAACGACGCGCTCCAGCAACGAAGGAGCGGGTCCGTACACCCTCATACCTATGTGGTCGACTCAGCTACGGAGGCGTGAGGGATGATTGATAAGACTACGGACCTTCCTTGATGAATGCATTCAGATAGGGCATTTTGCACAGCGTCGCAAAGTCAGGCACGACATGACGATCAGCCATGTGTTCCTCGAGCTCGGCTTGGAGGTGCTTCATGATGTCTTTGCGACGGCTGAGTTCCCAGAACAGGTAAGAGAGCAACGTAGTTGTTGTGTCCACTCCCGCCACACTGTGGAACTCGATTAGAGGAATACTGTATACGGAACATGAAACGTTACTCACAGATGACCCATGCACTCGGAAACAATGTTCTGCACCGAAAGACTATCATGCGCGCTGTTAACCCTGTTCTGCAGCATGCGTTGGACCAAAGGGATCCTGTCTCCCTTCTCGTGGTCGATAGGGGCAGCTTGCATCCTTGCCGAAGTGTCCTCGATGTGACCGCGTACGAACTTTCAAGCTGACATCAGTTCGTGCGTGGTTGCCTAATAGGGTCAAGGGACTGACCTCAGCCATGGTGTTGTCTGAATTGCATATGCGGCGCCATGTTTCGCTGGGGAGCCGGCATACGATACTCCAAACCGAAGTCGGGATGAAACTCCGCTGAAAACGAACGTTGAAGGACATGAATGGCATGATGTAGAGTCCACACATACCACAATGCCCCTAGTCGGGAAGTCGCAAATGGCTTGGGAGAGGACATCGCGAATACCCATGGCGTAGTTATCAAGCGCTCCAGAGCGAGAGCCGAAGACAGTCGTAGAGATGACATCGACCATAAGGTGGCGGAATAGCTCGGGACAAGAGACGGACGTCTTCCCCTGCTGGTTCTCGAGGATCTACGGCAGCAATAAGGTAAGTCGGGCTCTCGCTACGATGTTGCGGCACATATAGAGTCCAACTTACGTTCAGGACCTTGATGACAGAATCGTTGACGTCAGGCTGGAACTGGGTGAGGTGTGGTAGGTTGTAGTGCGGCGCATAAGCCTTGCGGCGTGCTGCGTGCTCGGCATGAGGAAGGGTCGTCATACTAGGAGGCGAAGATATTCAGTCAGCGAGCCCCCCATCCCACAAATTCAGGCACACTCACGCATGGTCATTATTGTTCCTACAAGCCGGTACGCAGGATTTAGCCAAAAATCGTGCAGACGTGCGCGATACACTCACGTAAGGAGAGCTTTGTAGAATGGGCTCTTGTCAAACTTGTGAACGCAGTAAACGCTCCGCATCGTCGTCAAGTCGCAAAAGACGACCTTGTTGGGTCCGACGCGTACAACGGGCCCATATCGCTCAAAAAGCGCTTGGATCGTCATGCATTGCTGCAGCCGAGCGACGTGCGTAGTGAGCCAGAAGTCCGAGACGGCAGCGTACCAGGGACCGGGGATCGCGGCGAGCGGCGAGAGAAAGAGGTTGTATACGCAGGTACCGCATATGTAGAGGAAACAAGCGGTGATCGCGAGGACGAGGAAGGACGTGGGCGGGATGTGGAGGAGGGCGTTTGAGTAGGAGAGTGGGTGTACGAGGAGGACAGACTGAGAGCTCGACATTGTGATAGAGAACTGTGCGAAGGTTTGTTTGTGATGGGGTGCCTGGGCAGCTTGGGGCTACGCTGCGGGCTGTTTGAGGTAAGTGAGAAACGGGTAGTCGCAGGCCAGTTTGAGTATGCAGGGGAGGATGTGGGAGCTCAATATCGCGGAGAGTAGGCGACACGAAGACCCTGCTGATCGCGGCAAGGGGAAGCGCAGTGATGGAGAGAAGAGAGGGAGCGCAGAGATGGAAGTCGGTAACGACGCGCGGATTTATAGGCCGGCATCCTGTGACGTCCGCGAGAGTCCGTTGGTGTGAAAGAAGCACCGCACTGGTATCCCAAACAAAGGGTGAATGTGAACGTGTCGGGCGGTGAGAGGAAACGCTCCTCCACAAGCAATCTATCGAATTCCCCATCCGGCAACCCACATACCATATCCATGCCACAGTGAAGGAAACGCCGTCGGAGTTCGCGACACGGACGGCACCCGCACCTCCAAATACGGGGCCGGTCATCAACGCCCAGGGAATATCATAGAGGCCGGGAAAATAACAGCACCTCCCATGACGGGCGTCGCCTCCGGGACATCGGAGCCAACGCGCTCGCACCCGCTGTCGGCCTTCGTGCGCCTGTCTTGGCTCAATATCGCCCACGCCGCGAGCGGTGGCGGATCCCTGGCGCGTCACACTCTCCGAAGACGGCCGCATCGACGTCGGGACATCATGGGGCATCCGGCCGTAACTAGGGTTCCGCGCAACGTTAGCGGACGTCACAGGCAGCCAGGCCAGCCTATCTGCTCACCGCCGTCGTCCTCCCGTTCTTCGCGGTGAAGCTGTGGTGATCGGTTGATAAGGCTACGTCTCACATCTACCTAGACGAGGGCGAGATCGGTGTGGGTACAATCCGGGAGACCGTCAGCCGGCAGATCCACAAGGTAGAGAACCGCTCGAGATAGATCGTCCCTGTATGACAGTGTTTGGCGATGAGCGCACGATGGAGCAAAGTGCGTTGCGGATTTGGGTGGAGGACAGGCTCTTGCGTTGAGTCCGCGATTTGACAGATACATGGACCGCCTCGAGCCCCGCCTCTTGAAGAGCGCGCCGGCCTTAAGTCCAGCAAGGCACAGACCATGACGGCGTTACGGCGCACACCAGCTCTGCGGCACCGTCGTTTGGTTAAATTGCGAGCACATTTGGACGTTTTTACGCCTCGAACCATACTCGGCGACGTCACTCACCTCTCATCGTCTGCTCCAAAGCCCTCGCATCCGACGCCGCAGGAGAGCCCATTCTATGGGGAACAAAACACGAGGAAGATTTATCAAAGAAGTCAGCCACGTTCACGGACGCACGATGCAGCCAGCGTACCTAGTCTACGGTGGATGGAGGGCGTTCTCGAGGCGGCCTCCTTGTAGGCGACTCAGTTGACGTCGATCGTGCTTCAGTGTATGCGGCCGCTTGTCAGTGGTAGCTGTCGCCATCAAGAAAGCAGACTGTTCTACCAAAGGTGAAACAGATGAAATGCGCCCCGACGCCGGCCTCCACTTTCGGCCTCGTAAAAGTGCAAAGGGCCGAATGGCTGCACAGGCAGTGCTGGGAACGACGAACCACCCCAGCAACCGATCCCATTTCCTCGACGTCCTCTGGAAAGGTCCATCGACGTTAACGGCCGCAAGCCGGCGCAAAAAGAGACCATCGCACCTCGTGCTCCAGACATCGCATCCTGCTTCGCCATTGAGTCGCAGCCGCATTTACAGTCCGCGCGTACTGAATTAACCGCCGCCGAAGACAGAGCAGCCAAGAGAAGTAGTCCTTCCCGCGAACGCCAGCAAGGGAACCACGTTCCAACCTACGTACCGCCACACAGCACACGCGACTATCTGCGGCGTCACTCAAATGTAACCAACCTTCCCGCACGGGAAGGTAAACAGCACCAGACACCCTAGGTTGTGCCTCCGCTACTCGGCCGCACGCTGATTGTACAGGATTAAAGCCGAGGACCGAGAAGTCCAGGGAAGCGCGTCCGGACGTGTCGGCTGTCGTCCGCGGGAAGCGGCTGTGGATTTTTCCTACTTGGAAGGCGTGCGGGCCAGACGCCACCATCCCGCAAGGTTAGGTTGGTTATGGTAGACGCATTGCTTGACCGAGCCCCGTAGAGACGCGCAGCTGCCGAGCGGTTCGAATAGAGTGTCCCTGGCGGGCACGAGGCGGAGGAGCTGTATAAGAACTGATTGTGAGCAGGATTCGAGGAATGGGGGTGCTGTAAGAGTACAACTCACTGACCGAGGAACGTCGCCAGACATCCTTATCACTATAGAGCCTCGACTCTGCACGTCAGTATGATGCCACAGCTGTCGCAAGTTTGGAGTGCGACAGATAAATTTTTGCATTATACCCCCTGGACCCTCAGCAGTACTCGCCTGTGTAGCAGTCATGCAAGCGTTGTGAGTTCATACTCAGGCAAGTCTCATATACGATGTGGGCCGTGGGGAAGCAGACTGAGCATATACCCTTACGGAGCTAGTAGCAAAGCTAGAAGGTGAGAATAGTTCCTGAAATCGGGGTAACGAGGCACGTCGTCCCAACTAGTAACGGCCTGACAGGGTGCGGAGTTCGAGTCAAGACCCCAGTACTGCTGACGGCACGTTGAGAGGCACAAGCCCTAGGTTCTCCTGAGTCCTTGCTCTTCGTCTTTGATCTATTCACCCACACGCTCAGTGGTATCACGAAAACGGATGATTTTTGCCATCCGGCTGCTTGCTGACCATCCGTACAACCGCCTCCGGGCTATATGCATGTCGAATCAGGACATCATCAAACTCACGCTGAATCCCGTCGACAAGTTCTTCACCCACGATGAACCGGATCCAGCGACAAATACGAAGGAGGAAGGCGGCGCCGTTGGCAGGAGACAAGAGTCGGGGCGCGCGACGAGGATCGACTTGCGCTCCGGCTCTCGGACCGCTGGCGGAAGCTTTCAAGAGCGCGCATTAATGAGCAGGCTCCGCTGCCTGGCTCGCTATTACCAACTGCTCATTGCGTGCAACCCGCACCACTCGCAAGCCACTCTCTCCACTGCTCCGACCCTCAGCCTCGACGTCAACGAGTGGCCGCTCGTAGGCTGACGTCCTCTACACATCTGCGGCTGACGACCTTGGGTTCTCCTCTTTTAGTTTGCCGAGCTTGCCCCGCTTGCCCCAGATTACGATCTGCGTCGTGCTGCCCTGCTCGTCGTTTCGCCCCGACACTCGCCCTCGACATCATATCTGCTGCCTCCTTCCACCTGGCTTTGAGGAGACCACATAGTGCCCGTGCTGGACCGTCACGGACGCCGCGGAACGCTGGAGGACGCCAGCGCGGTCACAAACCTTAATTGACAAATAGCCTGATCGGTGGGTGTCCGCGCGTGTGTCTTGTTCTCCCGTCCTGCTCACCACGCCCGTCGTCCTCAGCATAATCCTCTCAAGGCACCCATAACGCCTCCCTCTGCCCTACTACTTCTTGATCTGCGTCTACCCAGCAGCCACATCACTTTACGCCGCAACAAGGGACTTCTACCGGTCGAGGGACGCCGAACTCTTGCCAGCTGTACAACACCCGTTCTCCTCACCTCTTGTATCCTGTTGTAAGCTCAGCACACCTAAGTTATACTGCATCTGTCTGCCTCCCCCTTTCACCATGACTTCCTCGCACCCTCAAGCATCCTCCAGTACCTTCTACATGCCCATTGTTCCTCCTCCGACACCCGCACCCTCCCCGCCACCAGGACAAGCATCCTTCCAGTCTGTACATCCTTCAGTCGTCTCTCATGTCTCTCACTTTGCTGGTCTTTCTCCTGCCTCGCGAAGGCAGCACCTCTACGCGCTAATCCAAGAATGCACTCCCTCTGAACTGCTATTCCTCTCCACCACTATCGCGCCCCTGCTCAAGCGCGACTTCCTGCGCGCGCTCCCTCCCGAGGTCTCTCTGCATATCCTTGGCTTCGTAGACGACCCGCGCACCCTTGCGCGCGCCGCGCGAGTTAGTCGATATTGGAACGAGCTGCTCAAGGACGACTACTTATGGAAGACCCTGTGCATACGTCACGGGTTCTCGCGCGACGCCGACGCGGTAAAGAGTTTCAAGGCGGAGCAACGCTCGGACGGTGGGAGAAGGCATTCGAGACATTTGTCCATGGAGTCAGACTTTGACACCGTGAGGAGCACACACTCTCTAGCTTCAGGACTTCAACTCTCGCCACCCACCTCTGCCGCGTTCCCATATCGGAAATACTTCATATATGAGCACCTCCGAAGTGAGTTCCCTCTTCCTTTCTTCAGCTGTAGGTGCGGCGTTGAACCTGGATGACGAAACAGCATCGAACTGGCTACAACGGGGGCGACTACTGCGTATCCACCGCGCCCCACTACATCCCCCCATCGCCCAGGACATGAATGCCCCCAACAACGGCCAAGGACAAGTCCAGAACCCCGCCATCCCAACATCGATCGCCATCGACTCCTCATGGGTCGTCGTCGGCCTTGCCAACAGCCGCATACACATATTCAGCGCGCGCACCGGCGTGCTCTCCCGCACGCTCGTCGGCCACGAGGCTGGGGTGTGGGCCGTATCCCTCATCTCCGCGGGCGGAGAGCCCGCGACCGCGGACGTGCCTCTGAGTGCGAACGCGGGCGACTCCCTTGTCGCGGGCGTCCCGCAAGACGCCATGGTGCCCCCGATACTGAAATATGCGCTGGGGCTCGATCAAGGCGAGGATGGTTGGACGTCATCGCGCGGCGCCAGCCCGGATCCGTTTGCCGACACCAGAGCGGAGGAGTCGCATCCATTTGGCAAGCCAAGCTACCCCGGGGGCGCGTCGGACGGGTGGGGCCAGCCCAACGCGCTGGTCGTCAGCGGCGGCTGCGACAAAGAGCTGCGCGTATGGGACGTGAAGTCTGGGTAAGTCTGTCCCTCACGCGTTATCCTCACACCCCTAACGAAACGGATCTGGCGTATCCACAGGTATTGTATCTACATCCTTCGCGGGCACACCTCAACGATCCGCTGCCTCAAAGTCCTCCACGGGCGCCCGATCGCAGTGTCCGGTTCGCGCGACCGGACGCTGCGCGTGTGGGACGTCCAGCGTGGGCGCCTCTTGCGCGTGCTCGAGGGCCACACGCAGAGCGTGCGCTGCCTGGATGCGTGCGGTTCGCGCGTCGTCAGCGGGAGCTACGACTGCACGTGTCGCGTGTGGGACGTCGACACCGGCGCGTGCTTGCATGTCCTCAGGGGGCATTTCCACCAGATCTACACGGTCGCGTTCGACGGGGTGCGCATCGCGAGCGGGGGCCTGGATACCACTGTGAGGGTGTGGGACGCGTCGACTGGGTGCGCTGCTTTCCGTCCACCTCCATGTATGCGCGCTCACCGGCTCCCTTCTGTAGCGCTTGCCTGGCACTCCTTCAAGGGCACACCGCGCTCGTCTGCCAGCTCCAGCTCACGCCAACGATGCTCGCCACGGGCGGCTCGGACGGGCGCGTGATCACGTTCTCGCTCAGAGGCGCTGCGTTCTCCGTCGTGCAGCGGCTCGCCGCGCACGACTCGTCCGTCTCCGGCCTCCAGCTCGACGACCGCTTCCTCGTCACCTCCGGCAACGACGGCCGCGTCCGCCTGTACAAGTTCGAGCAGCCCCCGCCCTCGCCTTCCCTCGGTAGTAGGAGTACGGGAGGGGAAGGCGATCCGCAGTGCAGCTTCGTGCGCGACCTGTGCGAGCCGGGCGAGAGCGTATGGAAGGTGGCGTACACGCGCGAGACGTGTGCGATCCTGTGCAAGAAGGCGGGGAAAATGGTGATGGAGATCTGGAGCTTCAAGCCCGATGTCTGAGCGCGTTCGTGTCCGCGTCGGGTGCTTGGTTCGGTGGGTTTCGAGAAACGCGCCAGAGATTCGGCTCCGGCTGGCATCGGAGTCGCGGGTAGACTCGAGAGGTTGTGTTGGTGTTCTGAGTGCTATGTGCTGTTGGAAGACACGGATTTGGTTGTTGTTGATCCGGCCCGCCGTTGTTGGTACGCTCTCATGATTGAGTTTTTATCGTACTTATCCGCTACCATACCTCCGCAGGCGCATCGCGGACTTCTCACTGCTTTTGGGTGGTACTGGGTGTATGCTATTATTTGCCCTCCTCTGATGTTCCTGGGTCATCCATAGTCTTCAGGCTGCTCTTTGCAAACATCGACCTAGCTTCGGTAAGTAAGCATAATGCAACCTTTTCTCGCCGATAGGTCAGTGCCACTGAATATGCCCCTAAGTGGGTCGAAGGACGCTGAGAATCGACATAGTGGGCAGGAGTCAGGGCTTAAGGTGGCAATTGGTGAACTTGCCCTTGCGGCCCGCCTCGTGTTCTCCGAGTTGGGAGGTCACGAAATTCGAGACCACTACTAGTACTCCTCTCTCTGTGTGCCTCTTGTGACATGGGCTCGCTTCCTCCTGCGGTCGCCGGGGCCGCCGTACTCACACTATGGCTGTCTGCGCTTGGCGACGCGTCTACCCTACTGGAGGCCGGAACCTCATCTTGCACCGGCGTTGGAATTTCATGAAAATCTCAGCTTCCAAGGTGCCATGGTACACCGGTCGTGCCTCTATTTTCGGACGTGTCCGCGGGTTCATTCTTTCAAGACTCAACCTTAATCGATGTCATCTGATCTAGCGTTGGCCATCACGTCCAGCATGCGGTTCGTTAAAGCTCCCGTTGTGGAAGCTGCATCGCATCTGTCACGGGTATGTTGACGAGTTCAAGACCTCTAGATGACTACCCGTAGACGGGTGCCGAAGTCTGTAGCTTTTCTGCTTCTGTCGGACGTCATTTGGTTAGTATCAGGGCATGTATCGCCAGCTGTAGCACAAAAGAACCTACATCGACGCTGACGTTCATTGTCACCCTCAAATCCAGCTTGTAGCTTTCAGCAGTGCAGTCTGGGCAAGAGAGCTGACCAACATCATCGTCATCAGAGGAGTGATAAAAGTCTCGTCATCAGAGGAGTGATAAAAGTCTCCTAAGAGCCACCTAACACAATCTGACACTACACTGCGGTCAGTATTGATTTCTCAGTCCGATGAGGCTCAGCTTCATCAGACCGCCCCTGGCGCCCCACCCAATCGAACAGTCCCATGTCAACACGTCAGATAGAAGCCATCACAAACACGATGTGTTCTCCCATTAAAGGCTGACGCCTCGCCATTAAGGACCATCCTGAGGTCTCCCACTCTTTTCAGCGAACCGCTTGGGCAAGACCATGGAAGGCGCAATGGGGCCCCTGTTGATTGGTACTTCTATCGGACTGGTGTGAGTATTCATACTTGAGTGACCTGCTCTGTTCTTGTGTCGCTCACATGATGTTGGTCCGACTGAGTCAGCCTTTACGGTCTCATTCTACACCAGTCGTTTACATATGCCGAGATTTACCCTCAAGATCCGTTGAAAGTCAAAGCTCTGGTATGTATGTCATCAGCTTGGCCCCACTATAGTGATCTGATGCAGCTCGTTTCAGGTCTCCCTGGCACTGTAAGACGAATGAAATTATCGTACAACTGCATCTAATCAAACTCAGTGTGATGGAGACTCTCTTTGCAGCGCTAACCGTGTATTCGTGGTAAGTACGGACAGCATCAGTAATCCTAGGAACCGGAGACTCACAACCACGCTTTCCGGAAGTTACCACTATCTCATCACCGACTATTGGATTCCTGAAGTGCTGTATAATCGTATATGGTGAATTCCCGTCGTCCACTTGCCGAGGATAAGTGCTGAAGCATCATGATTTCATAGGTCCATTGATGTGAGTAGCTCTATTTGCAGATATCAAAGTGTATTTCTGTTCACTGTCAATATGCAAGCTTCTCCCGCTAGTGGCGGTAAGCCCTCAGTTACCCAGTTTCAATGGATCTCTTCAATCAACCTACCTGTCATATTACCAGGGTTGTTCCTTTATCGTTACCCAGAGGTAGTTGACGTCCCCCCAAGGACTTCTACAATAGCACACAGATAGCGCAACTTACATACGCCTGTAGTTTCTTCGCTCATCGTGCCTATGTTCGTACGTTGTCTCATTTGCATGCACACTGACGTTCTTCGCCTTATTACTATCATGTATAGTGGGGGGCAACTTCCGAAGATCGGTGGCCATAGCAGTAAGTCTTCCTCGGAGTTGTACCTCGAAACACATCTGGTTAAAAATATCAGATGGGATTATTTGTCTTAGAACTAGGCCAGTCTCTCCTCATAGTCAACAGTATCAAGTATGTTTCTCACAGCCAAGGCAGGGTTCTTCATAGGTCGGTCTCTCATGTCTCAACAAAAATACCAAGTTGAAACGTGGGCTACTTCCTTTAGCAGCAACTGCAGAGGCGTCAGTATCGTTTACGAGAATTATGGGCACGCTTCTGATATTCATACAGATTCCTTCACTCTGCTTGGTCGGATCACCACACTGTTCGCGTCCTCCGCTCACTTTACGTCTGCAACATCTTCTCACATTGCGCTCTCGGCGGAAGTGGCTGATTTCAACGAGTACGGCTCTTGGAGCAGCGTCCGATGCCATAGTGACGGGAGTACTTGTCTGCGCGTTGCGGCGTAGTCGAACTGGTATCAAACGGTAAATCCAATCAAAAGGGTGTCTGGTCATTAATCCACTGACGGACGACGCTACTGGCGAGTAGAACTGATAACGTCCTCGAAGTCGTGATCCTGTATTCCATGAATACCGGTGAGTGAAGCATTCTGGCAGGCAGATGAATTAGATGGTAATCGAAGGCCTTTCAGGATTGCTGACTGGGTAAGGACGATCGTGGAGCAGTGTCCCTGCCCATCCCATGTATTCCATGAGTGACCGACCTTGTTTTTTCAGAATCGTGAATCTACTGTGCCTATACGTGACTGTTGATTCCCCTGAGAACCTCAGCCATGTTTGCTGATGGTTACGTACAGGGTTTCATTCGCCCCGAGGTCTTCACTTTTCTTGGGATAGCAATACCTGGCTCCAGAGGTATGCCAGTCCGCACAGAGTCACCATGATAATTGACAGCTATCTCGATTGGGATAGTGTATACTGTGTCGCTTCTGGCTGCGTACTACATTCCTTCATCACTTCCCTTAGAATCTAGAGCTTATATATCTTCATCCCCAGACTGAACTCTCGTCAGTCATTGCTCGAACGGTTCTCAGACACAATCGTACTTGCTGGGACGAATCAGAGGACACTTCAGTTCAACGCGTCTTCTACTGCGCCCGAAGAGAATGCGAGCGTGGAGGATAGGATCACTGTGCAGTGTGAGTAAGACTTATTCGTAAGGGTGAGTAGACTAGCTCATGTGATCCTATTCATTTAACAGACTAGTGACCATGTTCTTCAAAGCGGTGGAGACATAGCTGGACGGCAGTTGAGCATCTAGATATGAGCGCTCGAAGGAGCCTTCATTACCTGAACGGTGATCGGATGGTCAGACTATCCACTGTTCATGCGTCTACATTGTACGAGGCTGTACCCTGGATGAGAACCCGTGATAGCATTCTGTTTTCTGAAATGAGGGTGGGACATCTTGGACGCCGGCGCCCACTATGCGAAGCACTTCGCCCAATCCCCCTCTCCATTATTCCGCGCATACGACTGACTCTGCACGAACGCGTCAAGCGTACATACCCTATCCGCGTTCGCACCGCAAAACTCTGACGGCATCACTGCATCGTTCACTAATATCCGCACGCTCGGCGTCCCCCGGCACGACAGCCGCTCTGTGACCATCCGTCCCGAGAACGGCACCATCTTCTGCACTCGCCACGTCCTGTTCGGATCCGGCTTCGTCGGATCTAGGGGCGCGCTCTGCTTGAACAGCCCCATCGCCGCGAAGATCGCGACCATCTGGTTGTCGTGCGAGAAGTCCGCGTATAGCGTCCTGTTCAGCGGAAACGTCTCCGGGTTCCCGTCCAATGTCGCGTTCGTCTGCGTGTGGTCCTGCACTGGCTTCCCCGCCAGCCTTGCGATGAGCTCGTTGATGTATCCCACGCCCTGGACGGGGCCCAGCAGCTGGCCGTAGCCCGTGCCATAGTACTTGTCGAGGTCGCCGTAGTACGAGAACGCTGCGGGGCCGGCGAGTTCTTCGAATATTGCGCAGAACGGGCTACGCGTCTCGTGTGAGATCGTGTCGAAGGCGCACATACTGAGGATGTTGTAAGTGTCCGTGTCGGTGAGGTTGGCCCCTGGGGCGCCGGCGTTCAGGCGTGCAGTCATCGGCGGAGCGAAAGTGGAGAGCCACAGGTTATCTTCTGCATCGGAGCTGCCCGCGGCGGCGCACATGTTGTCATCCAGAGTATCGTTGCCCTACGGTAATCTAAGTTAAAGCCTGACCTCAACGAGGACTTAAGATGGAAAGCATACGGCTTCCGAGAGGATCACAGAGAGTATGGGTTTGTAATGGTGAGAACTAGCCGCGGCGAAACCTCCAGTGGACAAGTTAGACTTGATTTATTCTGAGAAGACCAGGCCGGACATACCGGCTGTCCAGTTAGTAGCGGAGTCAACCACACGTGGAGCACTGGACGCCCTGACGAAAGGCTGGTTTGCCTCGCTCAGTAGCCACGCGTACCGCTCGAAGGCTTGCTCGCCGGCTTGGAAGGACCTAGGACCGTTGAGCCATTACAAGCACAGCCGAAGACAGGATCCTTACTGCGCAGCTCCGTATGGAACAAGGTCGTCATGACCGAGGTCGTAGGAGTAGTTCTTTAGGAAAGCGAGAAGCGGATCGGTGAAACTCTCTACTGATTGCAGCTTTCCGATAGCAGCTACAATACGTGTAGCAGCGCCAGATGTGGGGTATCGTGCCCCATGTCGTTGCAACTGCGAACAAGTCAGGTTTGACCAAGATTCGACTATCGCTCCAATCACTCTGGGAAAGTCCACTTACAATGTTCACCTAGAAGCACGCGATACCACGTCAGCAGAGACTCTGCCTATACACAAGCGCACCATGTATGTCCGTACAGATAAAACAGGATTTGGAAGGGGATAGGGGCATGACACGAAGAGGAAGTAGAGATAGAACTCGACGCACCTGATCGAGGCTACAGCCTTCTGGAGGCGGCACATACGGCTCTGAGGGATAGTATGGCGAATACATCACCCAGCTCTGCTGTACACTCCGTGGCACACCCAGCGAGGGTACTTCTTGGTCGACATCTAGGCTGTTTCTATAGACAGTCGATGGAGAGAGACTTGCGTAGGCGTAACAGATGTATGTGAGCGTGATAAGGCTTAGAAGCGCCATGACCGCTGGTCGCGCGCGGAATATGTCGGCACGTGTAGCGCCCGTTGGTCTGTGTCGCAGAGCTGGAGATTTGGTGTCGACTAAGAACGGGAGCTGGTCGATATGTGCGCTGGGAGATTTCGTCATGACTGGTATATAACGAGCGTAGGTAGCGACATGGGATGCAAGCAAGTGCGGAGGAAGAGGAGTTTTCCCTCACCGAAGTGTTCCTGTAATAGCGAGCCTTCTCAAGCGCCCTGCTACGACCACATGCAGTGCGCAAGCACGTTCGTTGAGAAGGCCTGACATTGCGAGGTCGCTTTGATTTTTACATTAGGGTATATTTGAGGGAGCCCAGGGCGAAATTTCTTGGGCTATCTGACGTTCGCTCGAGACACAGACGCAAGTATTCTGAGTAAAGTGGAGCGTGCGGATATACGCTTCGAGCGAGTGTGTGTCAAATTTTCTGGTACGGTGGTGCCCCGGATACCCTGGGGGCTGGACGTACCACGCATCGCGCAGGCATCCCGCGGTGCGTGGCACTGAAGAGAGAGGACCCCATACACTACCTTCCATCATGGGAACTCACCACATAAACAAGTCTCTTCTCGGAAACAAATCATTCTGCAGCAGCGTTCTCTCGAGGTCAAGTGGAGCATGATCTCGAGCGATCTCAGCGCCACTTCGAGCCTCAGTTTCGTGGCCCAGGTTCTGTCAAATATACCCTATTGCACATATGTGTCTTCCCTCCCGTCATGTTTCTGAAATTAGGCAGCGCCGTGGGTCAGGTCGATTGAGATTTGATACACGTTCGTCGTCCATTGGACTGCGTCTGATATGATCGCATGGGTCCTCAATGCATCACCTTCGGAGTAGTTCTGGCAATAGTTCGACACGCAGGTACAAATTCGAGCAGATTGACCGAATATGAGTATTAGAGATGGTCGTCTGACCGAAGTCGTAATAGAAGCCTCAGTTTATGCAGTGTGGTTCAGCTGCGTTGCTTTGATTATGTCCGAACGTCGATCACTTTGCTTCGATGTTCAAAATCAGGACCAATCTGCGGCTAGTATGTTGTAGCTTAGAGGCATACATGAATAGCACAGGTTCAGCGATCTGTGAGAAACATGCACTCCCTACACTCCGGCAAAGACTAGTTGCACATGAACAGGACCTCGGGGGATAGATAACCGCGTACCCAAGGTCTCGAACCATCCAGTGGCCTACGACTGCCGGCATTCAGAATGCGATGACTTATTGCAAAAGTTAGGAGGAAGAGATCGTCGCAGATCAGAAACAAGTTGTTGAGCAGCATCGCTTTGTGTATCCGGAGTTTCGGCACGTGCCATCCGGTGATGGGCGGCAATGTCGTAACAGAGATACTTGTATACACGGCCAAGGACGGGACGTTTCTCGCTATCACCCTCCATCGTCCCCTCTCACGTTGCGATGCCAGGCCCAGCTGTGTACATTGCTGCTGCTGCTGTCGCTGTTGTCGCCCTCCACCAGGTAAGCGTATATCGTTATGTCGACGAACGCCACCATCCCTGCATCGTACCCCGAGAATCTCAACGAAACCTTTTCTCAGTTCGTATACGAGCCGCTCATTGCACCGAAGCTTGAGGCATGGGCGGAAAGCTACGTGGAGGGGCGTAGGCAGAGGAGGAGGCAGCGACAAGGCCCTGTCCTCTCTCAGCCCGTGAACGAGCACGGCGACGAGAACACAACGCGCAGATCCGCAGAAGATAGGCAGCGTGCGGACGACGCTTCTATCGAGCTGGAACAGCTCGCAGCTCGAGAACGGGATGAATGGAGAAACGCTGTCGGCTCATCAACGCTGCGACGCAGGACGACGGCGGGGGCTCTCGAGGAGGTGCGTTGCATATCGGCATGTAGCTACTGCGCTTCTTCTGAATCATCCCTTCCTGGGCATAGTCGCACACCATCGCGTATCCCATAATGACCCCGACTCATGTCATCGCCGATACGTCTTCTCCCCCTTCTCCTGGAGGGCAGTCGATCCGGACGAGCGCCCCATCTGCCGACAACAGCCCCACTCGTCCTCACATCAGCCTGTTTGAGCCTCAACCGTCCACGCGATCGCATAGGTTAATGTCCCCGAGACTTCCCACTCCCGTATCTAATTACTCCCTGTCGTCGTCTCGTGCCATGACCCCGACGTCGACCTTATCCGAGCACTCTCCCGTATCTTCGAGGCAGCTATCCCCAGACCTGGGCGCATCACTTGCCCTCCCGTCTTCGTACAACACCCCCCTCGACCGCTCGACCATTTCAGAAGCCGACCCTGCGCCTGCGTACACCGACCCACTCTTAAACCCTGGCTCGCCCTTCTCGGATATTCACTCTGTGGAGGCGCGACACAGTCCCGAGTACACATCCCCATCGTATTCTCCTGGCGCACTGATTGGCTCTCCACGTATGGGGTCGCCTAGCATCTCATCGGACTTCACGGTGGACTCGGACGATGGATTTGACGTGTTGTCGCCCCGTTCTGGGATGTTCAGCCCGTCGACTAGGAATAGCCGCCTCGATGACGATCCATTTGAAGTGGGCTCTCAGCACGAGAGCGAAGTCTCGTGGACGAGTGTCGGCCGTCGCTCCCCACCGCCTCAATTCTAAGGCGGCTTTTGCCGCTGGACACCAAATGCCATGGGTCCTATGCACGTACATCAGTCCTGGATCCCTTACTTTTCTTCACTGTATCAGTATGCATTTGGAACTCGGCAAGGAATTCTCGTTCGCTGCCTGTGTACTTCTCGGTCTCACACCTCCGGTTATCATAACTCTTCCTGTTATGGTTTGCTTGCACATCACTCTCTGTAATTATGCTGTAGATGCTATATTGTTGTCGCACTTGCACACGACCAGTGAATGACATGTATCACCAATTACGCTCGATGGTGTCGCATCGCGTTGCTGAGGTCGGACCGATTCGAGTATCCAGGGCCTAGCAGTGCGGTCGACCCGCCTCCTGCGATGCCTGATGCTTCTAATCCTCCGTCTCAGTCCCATAGCGCCGTTGGGAGCCTTGGTCCCTCGGAGTCCGTACGCGAAGAGGCTGCGCGCGCAGCTACTACATAGCTCTTCCTGCGTGGGGTGACATCATGCCCTCCAGCGTCTAACCGGCTTTACCCCGCATGGATGCAACCGGTCTGCAACGCCACATCCCCGCTTCCGTAACGGGCGTTCCGTGCTGTAGGTCCCACTTTGCTGTCAAGCCATACCACCCAAACCGGCACCGTTCCACATCAATCTCGAGGAGAACAGATTTGTGGATACGGAACGCGAGAACAAAGGAATAACTGACGAACCAGATGCACTCATCGGACGGAAAGGGCCCTGTGAAGCTTTCGCAGTTCCACCGACCTCCTTTCGACCTGAACAAGGCTTCCATCCCTCAACTCACGCCGGAATCACGAACGTGTGTCCCACCCTTTCGCATCAGCAGTTAGCTGGAAATCATTGCATGAGATAGATGTATACAGAACCTGGCCGCGTACCGAGCTCCGAAGTCGCGCATCAGGTATCCGAAATCGAGGAGCGCGGCCGTGTTGGTGGCGCTTTTCATCGGGAGGATGGGCGACATATACGTCCTTCTAAGTAGGTAAGCGCAGCCGCCTTAGCTCAACCCCTGGGACGTACATGAGTAACCACATGGTAGACGGGCGTCACACTTACGAACATACGCCGGGGACACCGCGCTACCTGGTGGCAAGTGGGAGCCTCGAGACAAGAGTCATGAAGCGACAGCGGTAGGTCCGGTTGTATACGCAAGAGGCTCTCCGGACCGAAATTGACTCATGTCTCTGGCAGAGACGAGAGGCGTTTGAGGAGGTATGGTCTCTTAGAATCGGACCGGTGCATGACGCTCATATTCGCAGATTGGCCTGCCTTTAGACTATACCAAGGTACCATTGTTATGCGTCCTCGAGCCCTTCCTCGCGGGAAACAGGCTTATCGTTACGCCGTAAGTTCGGGTTCATCTCTTCGATCGCTCAACTCATTTCTGCCCCGCAGAGTCGTCGTATTAATTCTGGATAACACGCTACGCGTTCGCCCCGATCCTCCGAATCATGCTCGCACTGCGCTAACTTCATTGCTACGTAGCCGATATTGAATCAGGCCGAGGTCGCCTCGCTGTTCTCTCATCCGCTCAAGAGCTTTCTACATTCAGACCCGCCCTTTGCAACCGAGCCGGAGATGCTCGAAATGAAGTACCACACCTACATCGACTACAACTCGAATACGATGCCGGGTAAAGTCCGCATGCACACCTTCCTCACCGGCAGGGAGGCCGGCGGGACGAAGCCGGTATTTGGCTTGACAGCGTGCGTTTCCCGTGTTGATTCTTCGCCTTCTCTAGTACCACCGTCTCATGAACCCTTCATCTACCGCGACGTATAGGGCGATTCTCATCCACGCAGCTTCGATCGGCTATGGACAAGAGCCTGACTTCAAGCCCTTCGCGCCGGATCAGCCCACGATGGAGCAGCGGATCGCATACGCGCTCCGTCATGACCCCATCTTCCGAGAAGCCGAGGTTGCGGAGGGTATCGACCCAGACAAGACCCCGAAGCCGGCTAGCCTGGCAGACCCTTCGCGGCGTCGAGCGGATGTGAAGCGCAGTGGGAGACGGCGGGGTGGGCGGCGAGCGTTCCGTGCAAAGCTATGAGCGTCGAAATGATTTCATCGTGGACCCGCCGTTGCCAGTGTGGACTGGTAGATGCCCGGACTTTGCGTCATGTATATACTGGGTTGCCTATCTTGGTGGTGGATCTAATTGCGCACGCATGCTTTCCGTACGCGTCTTCTGGGCTTGTCGTCCACTCACATGTCATGTGTCTGGCGATATTTCTGGCAGGTGACGTGCTTGTTGATCTGCCTGGGCAACGTTGGCGTTGGAATCGTTTAGTCACCGTGCCACGCGCTTCCACCATGCTATGATTGTTCGCTGGTGGTATGAAGGTTTGAAGGCCGGAGTCTTATTTGCCCATGACCTCAGGTCGCATGAGGATGCCGGCTGACGCTAGGTATATGTAAGTCCTGGCGTCCTCATGCACCCAGAGTTACGTGAAGGAGGCATGAGAATCGTCTGTTCTAGACGGCACTGGACAGAGCCATCGTCGATATCTTGCTCGACTGTCGTATGAGAAGTTGCATGACAATTGTTCCGATCCAAGGAACCTTGTGCGACGTCGGGCCTGCTGAATGCACTTGCGCAAGACAGAGTCGCGGGGATTACATAAGCCGACCTCACGCCGACCACGCCACAGTTGTTGCAGCGCTGGCCCTCCGCACCGCTCAGACCTTTTCCCCTCTCCCACCTATTCTTGCGGCTCGACAGGACAGCCCCTCATACGCCTCCCTTTCATACGACTTCTCTCCGCAACAGCTCACGCTCTATACTTAACGACACCGCACATACGCCTCTTGACGATATCTGACACCGACGTCTACGACAACCCATGCCACAAGTCTACCGACGCCATTCGGACCACAATACTCGCCCGTCTCTCGTCCCCCGCCGCCGGTCCACCATGGTCCCCGCAGGACCCCAAATGACTGATGCAGACGATTCTATCGTCCTCGCCGACCTCGTGCGCACTGGCGAGGCTTCTCGCCTCCGCAGGCGCGGGGCTATGCGTCTCGACCATAACGCCGGCGGTACCGGACGAGCACCCCTCGGCGACAACCCCGGCCCCAGCTCGTACGCTCCTCCCGTGCGGCCTATCATCATCGAACCCTCTCGGACTCCTAGCCCGGAACCGAACGCAGATGGTGTGGGCGCAGACGAGTACACTTACACCGCCGGAGTGGTATCGCGAGGCTGGGACGGCAACATACGGCCGCCACCTAGTCGGGGAGCGGAGGGCATGCAGGCGGTGGAGATCTTGAGTGAGAGCACGCAGGCTGGGCAGGCGTTCACACTTTACTGTGGTGGCGAGGATGCCAGGATAGAGGAGCACGAGCAAAACGAGCCAACACGCTGGGAGCCTTCACTTCTACCTGATCTCTCGTCTTCCTCTCGACAGTCCTCTTCGCGAGCGCAGGGCAAGTCTGTGCGCAAGACCAATGGGTGTGGCGCGATTGTGCATGTGCGCGCGTATCCCCAGCGTCCCCGCGGTGTTTGGTTGGCGAAGGAAGTCGCCGCCGAGACCGTCGTGGGATTGGACCCAGCGTATTGCGACCATGCTGCGATGGACAAGATGCTGAAGAGCGCCTGTGGATGTATACGAGAAGGCATTGGCTGTGCCGTATGGTGCGTTATTGCTTGCTTCCCCTTCGATCTCCCGCAACTCTAACCTTGGCTTCATAGCGGAAACACGCTCGGAACCCGGTACGTGCCCTGCCAAGCTGCGTCCGAGAGCATATTCTCCCCTACCCCAAGCAATCCGCCTTCGTCTTCCTCATCAAGACCCATTCGCCCGTTCGGCCCGAGTTACTGGAACCCCCGTCCCCCTGCGCGCCATTCCCGTTCCTCTATGGGGGCCTTGCGTGCTCCCTCACCTTCATATTACACTTTCTTCGCGGACCGCGTGACCGCTTCCCCAGCGTGCGACCTCCCATTCCCCACTGCAGTTGCCCCGGCGCCACCAGAGCAACGCCGTATTAACACTCGACCGGCGTCACCTATATTCGACTACGGATATAGGTGGACGGCGTCGCCGCAGCCCGTCCCTGCTCCGCTACCTCTGTTACCCGCAGGCGAGCGCGATCCGCCACCACTCTCGCCGGTTTTTGCACTGCCGCCATTACCTACTCTTAGCCGCAACTCGAGCCAGTTACGACCGTTGTCGATGTCGATGCCGTTGTCGATATCAGTCTCGACTCGTGAGCCTCGTTTGGGCCTGGAGTTGCAGCCCCCGTTTGCTGTGAGCACTCCTAGCGGGGAGCCGGGGTTGGATTTGGATGCCGACGGGGTGCCTCTGGGCGAGACGGAGGAGCCGAGCTCCCCTGACAAGGAGAGCATGTCTTGGCCAGGGCGTTGATAGTCTGTTTATCAGGCCCCAATCGCATGCCGCGCCTGTGTCACAGCTCTGATCCGCGCCGCTACCGCCCGTCTTGAGACGACGTTGTAGAACCAACAGTCGGTGAGCACTTCAGCATCCGTGATCTCCCCAATACCCATTACCACCTTCTGGCTACATTCTATGAGTGAGTTGTTTATTTCTGTCTATAACTCTATGTGGTATACACTTCGGGTCGCCAGCAACGTCAGTGGACATTTCTGTCGTGCGAAGCTTGTGCGATTCATTGACTGTTGCTGTCTTGGATATATTCTTTGCATCGCCTGTTTGTTTGAATGTCTATATCTAACCTTGCTTTCGCCTTCGTATTAGACTATGTATTCTCCACCATTGACTCCTCCCCCTCTTCCCCCTCTCCCTGTTCTTCATCACATGCCTGTGGCTCATGTTGTTTACCATATCTGCATTGTGTATACCTTATGCATGCTCGCATATCTCGCACCATCATCTGTACTCTATGTCCTCTGCAATAGGATTCGTATCAACACGTTGGATTAGAATGACGCTTTTTGAAGAAAGCCAGACTATGCTTCAGCGTCCTACCGTCGTGGACCAAGCCCGAGGTTCAGGAACCCGTGCGTGAAACACAGGTATCTTGATTTACCCCGGATCACGGGGCAAGTGACGTCGGTGCTTGCCGAGGGAAGTAGCCGAGGATGGGTACAGAGGCTGGCCGCGAGAGCGATCGCGATCGAGGATAGAGATGCGATTATCTGCTGTCCAGCTCGGAGAGTTGCGTGGTGTACGCGCAATCCAGAGCTCGAGATGGTGCAAGCCTCGCTCTCCTCCGGTCCTCACATTACTGCAAGCAGCACCATCACACCTACGTGCGACTCGTGCTGCTCTCCCGAAAGACGACTTCCTCCACTACGGACAGACTAGGAGCCTCTCGAGTACGATGACCAAGCTCGCTGCAGCGGAACGCTTCCTAGCGGACAAGGCCGCGCCTTATTGCAGTCTCAATGTCGCCAAGTCCTTTGAGCTCCTCAGGTGTGCTCCGTACTATGCATGATGCGTCAGTACGCTCAATGCTCACGAACCCATGTTCTATGCAGCCCGAAGGAAAAGAAATACGCGCACTACATCGGCCAAGCCTCTTGGGCGGGCGCACGGATCATTCAGGGCCAATGGACCCCACAAGCGGAGAAGCTCTACGACTTGCTCATCTTGACGTTCAGCGAGAACGGGAAGCTCGTGGACTTGGAGGCGTTGCAACAAAAGAGCGGTGTCTCAGCCGATGAATTCGATGACCTGCTTCAGTACACTGGTCAGGTGCGCCACTTGTTCATCTCCTCGTATGGCGGAGTCAAGGGAGGAGTATGGGTGGGAAGCTGAGTGGTGGTGCTCGTTAGGTCCTAAGCAACCTTGTGAACTACAAGTCATTTGGCTTCACCAAGATCGTCCCGCGGATCCCAGAAGACAAGTTCGCCGCCGTAGTAGAGAAGTCCGCCAACGCGGCCAACGCGGTGCCCCTGTGGAACGAACTCAAGGGTCCCATCTATCAGCTCGACCCCGAGCCGAGCAACTCCATCGGCAAGCGTTCGCTTGGACACATCTCGAACTACTACCTCGGGGAGCCGCCGACTGACGAGGAAGTTGCTGCTATCCAGGCCGCGGCCGAGAAGCTCAGCCTCTCCGTTTTGAACACTCGGTGAGTTGTCAGATCGATCCAACATTTGGACCTGGAAGGGGGAGACTGAGCGTGGTCGTGTGCAGTGTACGGAAGGATAGCCCTGATACGTTCGCGCTCCTCATCGCGTCCGCGGAGACTAAGCCCAAGGAGGTTCATGAGTTCAAGATTGGCGAGAGGCACGCGAAGCTGAGCATCGAGTATGGCGACTTCTCCGATGCCCTAAAGAAGGCCGCGGACGCGCTGGAAGAGGTAAGCTTTCCTCACAAGAGCATATCTCCACAAAAACGCAGACTGAAGGCGCCGACTATATCAGGCGAAGAAGTACGCTGCTAACGACCACCAAGTCGGCTTCCTTGAGAAGTACATCGAGTCGTAGGTCGCCCGTCTCGCTTCTGAAGTGGACCATTCTTATAATGTGGCGAACCCATACAGATTCAGGACCGGTTCTATTGAGGCCCACATCAAGGGTTCCGAACACTGGGTACGGGATGTCGGTCCCGTCGTCGAGAGCTACATCGGCTTCATCGAGACTTACGTCGACCCCTATGGTGGCCGTGCTGAGTGGGAAGGCTTCACTGCGATCGTCGACAAGACCCTGAGCGCGAAGTACGAGAAGCTCGTGAACGATGCCCCCGAGCTGATCAAGGTCTTGCCGTGGGGCAAGGACTTCGAGGTCGATGTCTTCCGCAAGCCGGACTTCACGGCACTGGAGGTGTTGACGTTTGCTACGGGAGGTATCCCTGCGGGTATCAATGTGAGTGCCTGGATCAAGCTGTTGTGGACTGTAGGCTGACCTGCTTGTTTCTAGATCCCAAACTACTATGAGATTCGGGAGGCACATGGGTTCAAGAACGTGTCATTGGCCGTGAGTCAATGTGCTTTAGTAGGTTTGTTTGGTCGACCTTGAATTGTCTGGTAGAACATCCTGGCAGCCAAGGCACCCAGTCAGTTCTAGATCATTCCTGCCCCGTATCTTCCGATGCTCACCAGGAATGCAGATGAGGAGCTGACCTTCATCCACCCCGACGACGTCGAGCTCTTCAATAAATGGGACTCGCGTGCTTTCGAGCTTCTCGTCGCGAACCACGAGCTCCTCGGCCATGGAACCGGTAAGCTCTTCAATGAGACCGCGGATGGCACGAAGAACTTCGACCCTGAGAAGGTCATCAACCCTCTCACTGGCAAGCCCATGTATGTCGTTGAGCGAGCATTCGACGAGCTAGTTGTTGATATCTACAAATAGCACCTCCTGGTACAAGCCTGGGCAGAGCTGGGGCACCGTGCTGGGAGAGGTAGCCTCGTCCATGGAGGAATGCCGCGCTGACACTGTAGGCCTATACCGTAAGTGACATCTGTCGTCCAGTGGCGTTCATATCGACGATGACCTGGATCGGCAGTGAGCAGCAACAGGGACATCCTCAACATCTTCAAATACACAGACCAGCAAGACATCGACGACATCCAGTACATCACCTTCCTCCTTACCGCCCGCGCCGGCGTCCGTGCCCTCGAGTTCTACGACCCCGTCAACAAGAAGCACGGCCAGGCGCACATGCAGGCCCGGTGCGTCCCCGCGCTCCCATAGATGCACGCTGATGATGTTGATATGGCAGGCCAGCCTGGGCATCACCCAGCACCTGATCAAGTCGGGCATTGCACGCCTAGAGGAGGTCCGCGCTGCGGACGGGACGCTCGAGAACGCGTACGTGCGCGTCGACCGCGAGATGGTACTGAAGGAGGGCAGGGATGCCGTGGGCAGGCTCCTTGTCAACATCCAGGTCAGGAAGAGCACCGCGGACGGTCCTGGGGCGCGCGAGTACTACACGGAGCTCACGACACCCCTGCCGGGCTGGGAGGGCGAGCTCCGGGACCTTGTGCTGAAAAAGAAGCTGGTACGTCGTTCTCTCTGTCTCATCTCCCTTAGCCGCCCCTGTTCGGAGCAGCGCTACCTTTGGTGCACGGAGGCGATTTGTGTCCGGTGCTGACGTGTTGCTCCTCGCGGTCGGTGCCTGTAGCCGCGCAAAATTTTCGTGCAGCCGAACACGTTCGTCCAAGGGGACGAGGTCGTGCTCAAGGAGTACCCGCTTAACCCCGCCGGTGCCATCGAAAGCTTCATCGAGCGCAAGCTCTGAGTGCGATCGGCACTCAGTCTCTTGGTGTTCCCAGTCTCTAGGGGGAGGGAACGTGCTCGGGTTCTTGGCAGTAGCTGCACGTTGTCGCACCAAGATAAAACTATATAATAAGGTTGCTATGGAAGCTCTTGGGTTTTGTGGCGTTTTGCATATCATGTGCTCCACAGCAGCGCGTGGGCGCAGGTTTACCACTGAGAGGTCTCTTAGCCACTCGCACACCCACGCCAAGGTAAAGGCTTCACCTCTTTCCAGTAGCGATGTTGACCGTATACTAAGAACACGAGGGTGAAGACGAGCTCGAGGGGAAGCAAACAAACGTGTGTGTGAAAGAAGTCTATGTCTATGTGATTGGTCTATGTGATTGCTGCGGGCGGGCGAGAGCATGCGGTGCGTCTAATTGATACAGGAATGACGTGCAGTCAGAACAATGAGCATGAAGGCGCGAGAATGCCAACGTGGAGGTAAGCGTGAGGAAGGTCATGGGCATGGATGCCCCCAGTGCCGATCGTGTCTAAGTGCAAGGAGATCTAAAGCCAAAGTAGTGGACCATCGTGCCAGCCGAGGAGAGTACGACTCTCGAGGCTTAGTAGGAGGGAAAGCATGAGAAGACCGGAGGAAGGGTCGTCCCAGGAAGCCGGAATAGATGACATGCAGTAGATGCCGTAGAAGATGTCCGTGAGCGTCATGCATGGATAGGCCGCAGTCAGTTGGCTACAGCAGGAGAAGCGCGACAGCTGTAAGAGCCCTAGAGAGATCCCGCCACTGTCAGCTCCATATTGACACCAAAACGGAAGCGAGAGAGACGTACGAAGAAGCGATGAACATGAAGATGTCTGGAAACACGGATTAGCTTTGTATTACGTCGCGTTCACTGACAGTGGATGCTTACATTGGACGAGTAAGCATGCCTGTTATAAAGCCGTAAGCGGTTGGCAGGGATGCACAGTAAACATAATGAGCGATCTATGCTTACCGAGAGATTATCGACATTCCCGTCCGGCGCGTAGAGCGAAGCGACGATCAGCTGGCTGTCGTCCCGAGCATGTCAGTCCCATTCCATGAGCCACACATAGGATTGGATAGAGCGCACTTGACAGCGGTCGGCGTCCCGCTCAAGAACATCATGACGAACCGCAAGGCCTTCTCGTCCTTCTGGACCAAGCCGGCCCCGGTCATCGCCTGAACGAGGAAGATGCCGATCACGGGGAGCATGATCATCTTCGCGAAGGTGGAGAGGAACATGGCCATGATGGGCAGGCGCGAGAGCGGGCGGGGCAGCTTGATGCGTGCGAAGCTTGCGCCGAGGAGGACGAGCGCGAGGGGCACGGTGATCCCGCCCATGAAGTTGGCTAAGTAGCGGGTTGATCAGCTCCGTGTTGCCCGAGAAAATAGACAGGGGGAAGACGCACCGGTGTCGATCATGAACGCCAGCGGGGGACGGCCGTCAGGGCCCTTGAAGCTCGGCCCGCCAGTGGCAGAGACGTCGACGAACAGCGCCTTGAGCGGCTGGACGAGCGCGATGGGCAGCGACACGGCGAGTGTGCATGTGACGGGGGTAACGATCGCACCGAGGGGCCTGAACACACGCACGATCTTCTGGGGAAGCGTCGGGGTGTGCAGGGTCTCGCTGCGCTGCGCTATGCTCTGCGTCTCGAGGTCGCGTGCAGACTGGGCGGGGGAGGGCGGGGGAGCAGAAGGGATCGCGGAGGGCGCCGCGGCCGCGGACAGGGATGGTCGGCGATGTGGCATCGGAACTGAAGCGGTGGAGATTCGAGACGTCCTGCGCGCGAGCTGGACGTCGGGGTCGGACTCTGCGGTGTCGTCGATGCCTTCAGACCGGCGCAGCTCAGAGACCGGGATGGCACCGTCGGTCCCTGCGTTCTTCTCCTTTTCGGAGAAAGATTCCTCGATATCCTTGGTCTTGTCGGCCTCGATCGCCGCTGCGGCGAAGGAGTTCGGGGGCTCCTGGCGGAGGATGTAGCGCGTAATTAGCGAGCCAATGGGCTTCTCTTTCCAGGATACGCGGACCTCCGCTGCTTCGCCTTGCGGGACGCCGGGTCGGAAGTCCCATGATAGGGAATGGGCCGCACCGCCCATCCAGAACACGAGGTGGTAGGACACGATGAATATAGACACGTAAGAAACGCCCACTAAAGTTTAGCGAAGCGTCAGCGACCAGGAGCGAAAAATTTGCGGGATCGCGAGGTACTCACGAGCGGGATCGGTGGCTGGGTTGAAGGGAGCCTGTTGCGTGATGGAGAGGACGACCGCAGTCGCTGGATGAGTAGCAGGGACGTCATTTAAAGGTAAGTCTTGGCTGACTAGGGATATATACTTACGAAGGTTTCCCCAGTTGCTCATACCAGTCATAACAATTACACCTTGCCAGAAGTTGCGGGGAACGTAGCATACTTCACGAATGATCAAGCCGCTTAGGAAACCGATAGCCTGATACGTGAACGCGATCAAAAACAAAGGCCCCAAAGCTGATATGTTCGAGGGCGTGAAGGCAGGAACGACGTTCGCGAAGATGAGCGCAGGGAGGGCCATGTTCATGGTGATATGAGAGGTACCACGAGAGGCGGCCGGAGGGAACATGCCCATCTTTGCGGCGGCATAGCCGGCGATGATCGTAAAGAATCTGCGACACACAGTTGAGTACCCTTTGATGTGAACAAAAGTGAGAAGTTAGAGATAAATACGTCTTGAGAAGTGGCATAATGCCTGAGTAAACTAGGAAAGCGGCGGACGGCATGACGACAGCAGACTCGGTATCTTGACGAGTCGAGCTGGGAGAGAGGGCACAGTACGTGTGTGGCGAACCAACACCCTGGGGAGAGACCCGGCGGTCTTTATACCGCTCGCGAGCGGCGCGTGCTGGGAGGCCGAGCGAAGTGGAGGCGGTAGAAGAGACGTGTGTGAGGAGACGAACATAGCGGCTCTTCTTTTGATATATCGGCAGACCAGGCTAGCGTTTATGCCGTTTCGACCGATATCGTCCACCTATTTTCGGACGAAGTCTTCCCGGCCCGGGCTTCCGTCTCGAGCGCTGAGTGACCGGATGTCCGCGAACGAACGCTTCCCAACCTTCGCTGCTACATTCTCGGCTCGGATCGCTCGTTCGTGCTCCTCTGCCGTCGTCTACGCTTGTTCTCGACAGCGAGACTCTTGGTATTAGCAATGCCCGCTCTTGGCTTTCGCTGGGCTCCGCTTCTCAACGATGCGCAGCACAGACATATGAGAAGCCTTCGCATGAGCTACAGTGCGCCGGTACGCACCCCACCCGCTTCCCTATCGTGCTTGGCTTGGGTGCTTGGAGACCGTCGAGACATGCGTCTGCGGATTCTATCTCGTACAACGCCGCCGATGGCGCCACCGAATTGTCGCACGAAGATCCTGTGAAGCGCCACGAAGGAACGCGACGGCGACTGCGCGCATTCTGCCTTCTGAATCTCTTGGCTCGGGCTCTGTTTCTGGGAAACGCCGGAGGGCGCGTGTGCGTTTGTGTACGCGGACACTAGTCTAAACAGCCCGCGCTGTGTGACGCGGGCGATCTTCGTGGTTGCACTTTGTGACTGCGGCGGCCCCCCGCGTGCAGCCCCGGAGGATGTTGTCGCAGTTCTTTTGGATGCATGGGAAATGCAGATGGTAGGCGGTGCACTCTCCGCGAAGCCGTGGGACATGGCAGCAATTGAGGGCGTGCTTGGAAGCCGCAATATCAGCTCCAAGCCCGGGAAGAAGTGCGTACGCGATGCGTCCGGTTGCATCTGCATCGACGTAAGCTGTCCTTGAGTTCGCTTATCGCCACCTCGTCGACGTGTGTTGGGAGCTCCGAGGAGCTTTCGCGGTGTCTTGGCTCTTCGCTGTCGGATGTCACCAGCCGGAGTGTTTCGAAGCCGTAAGTAGGGGCAGGCAAGGAAGAAAGGAAGGGTACCGAAAGACCTCCGCCTCGATTTCTATGGAGTGGCGTACTGAGATCCTGCCTCCCTTCCTTACCCGCCCAGGATAGTGCTTATGCTTGACTATAGCGGGTCTCGAGATATGTCAACATCGTGGGTTACATACTAAACACTATAGGATACACGACTCAGTGTCTCATAAACCTCTGCTCACGACAGGTGATACAGACAGACACCTCCGCGGAGCACTCCATGGTATCGCCGGCGAAACATATGCGGCGGTGCACCTAGCAAATTTCTGCACTCGAGCTCCTGACAATCGCAAGAGGCACATTCATACCACTTGTCACAGCCTGGTGCGACGATGTGTTGTCTTTGTCACCAAGAGAGCACTGCTTTACCTCAAGAACACGACATATCTTCGGACTCTGCCCCACACTGATGTCCTGGAGGCTGCTGCTATGCCGGCCAGGTCTACGAGTCCCATTTCGCAAGCCTGAGAGACCAGCTCGATCATGCAGGCACCCGGAAGGCCTGGAAGGTTGTTTCGTCCAGAGTTACTCACACGCCAACCCCACTCGAAACTATCCTTCTGAGCAAAGTCGTGGCCAGCTCAGGATGTTTGGGACGTGGGTGCGCGCCGTAATACCTTGAGCCTCTGACGAGATTGTTTATTAGGTACTCAGCTCAATGCCGGAGCTCTGGTATCAGGTGATCGTGGTGCTTCCTTATCAACAGCTGACGCGATATCCCGTCAAACATTCATTATTGCAGTCCATTGATAGTGGCGGCGTTGAAGCTCGAGTCATTTGCGTCTGTCAGTGTACATGTAGTGTGAGGAATCAGTGGGTTTGTAGAGATGAGCAGGTTGCACATTACAGCAATGGAGCGTTGCTCATGAATGGCGTTGATACTGCGGGGATCAGGTGGAACTATGACTCGAGCTGGAAAACTGTACATACGCGGCATTCCCATCTTCCGGGTATGTTCCTGATGGCGAAAGGTCAACGCTTGCACGAGGAACATGCTGTGGAGAGACTACGCTTTGTGCCTTGGCGGCAGAACACTGATGACAAAACAACCGCAGAAACAACCTTCAGGCGAAATTCGAATTACACTTCGCAGACGATAATCGCAAGGTTCTGAGAATGCTCAGACTCTGTGCCGTAGTCGCTCGAAAGTCATGGGGACGTGGCCGAGAGCGATGGATACGTTTACAACATGGTCGCGCGTTGACTGAAGGGTTGTGACCGAACGCGTCACAGGAAGCTGATGAAATCGAGATCTCGGTGCTGACCTGAGTGCGATCGACACTAAAAACGGCAGTTGCGAGTCGTAGACGCGGTCAGACGGGCGATGGTTGGCACAGGCGGGGCCGGGGGGCAGGTTGGGAGTCAGCAACGTACATATCTTTGTCTGCACCTCGGAACGCGTCCACCACCGTCTCTGTTTCTTGTTCTCCGCCATGGCCGCCACCTGGCTCGCGCCGACGTGGCTGCAGTCGTCTCAGACAGTGTTGGACAGGCTTACCTTGCTGGCTCATCCTTCTGGGACATACAATGCGTACCGGACTGCCGACAGCGACGAACAGTACGTGCAATCTCCCAGCAGCGCATACAACAAGATATATTGACACGCAATGATACCCACCAAGAACGAGGATATGGAAGAATACACTCGCGTATCCCGCGGGAGTCGCGGTGGTATCCGCATTTGTCCTCGCTCTCCAACTCACCGCTCGTGCGACTCCCGTCAGAAGGATACTTGCAAGACTCTCCAAGTCTGATGTAGAGGGCGACGGCGCTGACGACATCGAGGCTACGGGGAGCGACGGTCAACCTCTCTCACACGTTGCACAGCTGGGCGGTCCTGTTATCTATGGGTTCAAGGTCGTCCGCTTCCTCTCCACTCTCGCACTCTTGGGCCTGTCTATCGCAACGCTCATCTTGAACGACCGTAACGACGACTCGGAGTACTCCTTTGATCCGCGTTGGGTTGCGTTTGGGTTCATTGGGACATACGTACGCCTGCCTCCGCAACTATCCCGATCCGTTTTGACCGACGCGCATCTCACAGGCTTACTTGTCTTTGCTGGGATTCGCGTCTCTGGTTACGAATCTGCATCTGAGCAGGCTCGTAACGAGACATTTGGTGACCGTTCTCCTTGTGACCTGGATCGTTTACGTGTATCGTGATCTCTGGCCGCTCGCGACTTTCACTCTCCAGCCTGCTGATGCCTCAGAGGGATCCCTCCTATGGGCGAAGGTCGGCGTTTTGACCTTCGCTGCCGTCATCATTCCTCTGGTGGTGCCACGCCAGTACATCCCTGTCGATCCCAAGGTGCGCGGCCAGCTCGCTCACCCGTGGGTCCGTCATAACGTTTCAGCTCAGGAGCCCTCCGAGAATGTGAACCCCGAGCAAACGGCATCTATCCTGTCCATGTCTGTCTTCAGCTGGCTCGACAACATCATTTGGAAGGCATATAAAGTTCCCCACCTCCCATACGAGGAGCTTCCACCAATTGCAGATTACGATCGTGCCAAACACCTCGTTGCCAGGGCGTTCCCGGTAGGTATTCTACGATTCTTGGTCTTTCCGGTTGGTCTCAGACACAACAGATTCTCGACCCCTTCCAAGCCGGCAAGAGACGTCATGTCTTCTGGAGTCTCATGACTGTCTTCCGATGGGAGTACACGGTGCTGTCCGTGCTCATACTTCTCCGAGTAAGAAATGGGCGACTGGTGGATAGGACTATTGCTCAGTTTTGGATAGGTTGTTGCTACATTCACAAGTCCCATCGGGATCTATCAGCTGCTCCAGTGCGTGTTTAACTTGGTATCGCGTGTCGGAATGGCTGCTCATCAAAGATCAGGTATCTTGAGACCAACGGGGAGGGAGCCGTGGTGCGTCCATGGGTCTGGATCTCGTGGCTGTTCTTCGGACCGATCCTTGGGTCCGCTGCCTTCCAATACTACATATTCAACACCGTAAGTGTCGGTTGCCATACTTCATTTGTGCGAGTACTGATGGGCCTTTCACTTAGACACGCATGCTCGTCCGCTGCGAAGCCATCATCACGCAGCTCATCTTCGATCACTCGCTCCGCATCCGCATGAAGGCGGAAACGGTTGACACTCCCGCCCCAAGCCGTGCGACGACCGCCGCGCAGACCCCAGATAACGCATCCATTGCCGAGCCCGATCCGACGGAGGCTGATGCAGGCGGCACGAGCTCGAGCGGAAGCGAGGACGAGACGATCGTGCGTGCCAGCACGCTCAGCGCCACGAGCACGACAGCGACAGCGGTTGCGAAGAAGAAGGAACCCGCAAAGAAGACGGAGGAGCCTGCGCCCGAGCCCAAGAAGGAGTCGACGCCAACTGGAAACCTGATTGGCAGGATCAACAACTTGGTATCAACGGACTTGAACAACGTCATCGATGGTCGTGACTTCTTGTTCGTCTGTGCGTGTTTTCTTGAGTCTGCCCTGAGTGCATAGGTTCTCACACTGGCTTCCTTTGGGCAGTGCTCTATGCGCCTGTGCAGGCTGGATTGTCGGTCTTCTTCCTGTACTCGATCCTTGGATGGAGGTAGGTCCCAAAACTCGAGTGTGCAATCTGTCTGGTCCTCAGGGCCGCTTGTAGTGCGTTTGTGGGGATGATCGCCATGATCCTCCTTTTCCCTATTCCTGGATACATCGCTTCCAAGATCCAAGGTGTTCAGCAGGAAAAAATGAAGAAGGTACGCAATGTCTCAATGTGTCGTTCTCCATCGTATGGAAGATTCATTTGCCGTATCCCAGACCGATGCGCGTGTGCAAAACGTGACCGAGAGTATGTTCTTTTGCCAAATTTGTGTTATCCGAGGGAATGCTCAAGAGAGTGTCAAGCCATGAGCGTCATCCGCATGATCAAGCTGTTTGGTTGGGAGCCTCGCGTGACCGATAGACTGGCGGACAAGCGAGAGGGCGAGCTTTTATTCATCCGGAAGTATAAGATACTCGAGCTGATCAACGGCAACGTCAAGTCCGTTTCCAATGTTCTTGCTTTACGCGCTTAATCACTAACAAACTGTGTAGCTTCGTGATTCCAATCGTCACGATGGTTGCCACCTTTGCCACATACGTACGTTATCAGCGTCCTCAGTCTTTGGGGTGTCGATGATCCTAACGAGGATCCTATAGACTCTCGCTGCTGGCCAAGTGCTGACCGCCTCGCGCGTGTTCTCGGCTATGGCTGGTGAGATTAGAGCCTCATTCACGATGTGCCTTGCGTTCTGACCGATAGGCTCCAGTCTTTGACATCCTCCGTGATCAGCTCCACCAGCTCTTTGGTTATCTGCCACCAATCATCCAGGCCAAGGTGTCCCTCGACCGTATCACTGACTTCCTGAACAAGACTGAGCTCCTCGATGAATTTGACGAGAAGGACGCCGCGGCCGCCGAGGCTGTCGTCCCGCCCCGCACTGTCGAGAGCGACGTGATCGGCATTCGCGGTGCGTCCTTCACCTGGTCGAAGGACAACGACGGTTCCAAGACACCCGGCACCCCCGGCCCGAACCGCCGTAACTTCACCCTTCGTATCGAGGATGAGGTAACGTTCAGGCGCGGACGAATCAACCTAATCCTAGGCCCTACAGGGTCGGGTAAGACTTCGCTGCTGATGGCGCTTCTTGGAGAGTTGCACTACATTCCGAACGGCCCTGACTCGTACGTCAGCCTCCCACGCGCGGGCGGTATCGCGTACGCGGCGCAGGAGTCGTGGGTACAAAATGAGACAATCAAGGACAACATTCTCTTCGGCGCGCCGTACGACGAGGAGCGGTACAACAAGGTTCTCGAGCAGTGTGCGCTCAAGCGCGACCTCTCGCTCTTCGACGCGGGCGACTTGACTGAGGTCGGCGAGAAGGGGCTCACGTTGAGTGGAGGGCAAAAGGCACGGATTACACTCGCGCGAGCTGTGTACTCGAAAGCGGAGATTTTGCTGCTGGACGACGTGCTTGCGGCCCTGGACGTGCACACTGCGCGGTGGATTGTAGACAAGTGCTTCAAGGGCGACTTGCTCCGCGGACGCACCGTCATCCTCGTGGTATGTGATGTGGTGTTTTTTCTCCCTACATAGTTGTTGCTGGGATGCTAAAGGGGGCGGTCCGCAGACGCACAATGTGGCGATCACGAGCCCCATTGCGGATTTTGTCGTCTCTCTCAGTTCCGACGGGCGCGTTGCTAGTGAAGGCACGCTCTCCAAGGCCCTTGCCAAGGACCAGACGTTATCCCGCGAGTTCGGAGATCAGCGCGAGGAGCTCAAGAAGAGCGAAGGCGAGGTCGATGCCGTCGAGCCTGACGACGAAGCAGCCCCCAAGAAGGGTGATGGCAAGCTTATCGTCGCCGAGGAAATCTCTGAGGGGCATGTTAGTTGGCAGGCTCGTGAGTCCCGTTATCTACTTTGAGTGAGAGAGAGGGATGGGGCGACTCATAATCATTCCTCCCGCAGTACGTCTATACCTGTCAAGTATGACTGGCGGCTACACACTCCTCTTCTGGCTCGGGGTGCTGGTCCTGTTGGGCTTGTGCGAGTTTTTCAATGTCGTTGAGACCTGGTGGCTTGGATATTGGGCTCAGCAATACGAGGACACCAATCCGAGCGACGTTAATGTGGCATAGTGAGTGGCTTTCCCTTCGCGTCCAGCCGAATATCAGTGCTCATAGAGAATCATAGCTACCTCACGGTTTACAACGTTATGCTCATTACCGGTATCACCTTGTATTGCTCCAGCTTCGTCATCTATCTGTTCGGTGTCCTCCGGGCATCTCGTTCGATTCATGCGACGTTGATTCGCTCCGTGCTCAGCGCGACGTTGAGATGGCTCGACAAAACACCCACGTCCAGAATCATCGCCCGTTGCACTCAGGATATACAGTGCAGTACGTACGCGCATGGAATATGACTAGAGCGGCTGTAGCTGACTACATTACAGTTGATGGCCAACTCGCGAATACCCTCAACTGGCTCATCGAGCTGACCGTAGCAATGCTCGGGAAGTTCCTTGCTGTTGTCACGTTCTCCCCTATCTTCATCATCCCGGGTGTCGTCATTTCCGCCATTGGTTCTTGGTGTGGTCAAATCTATATCAAGGCCCAGCTGTCCGTAAAGCGCGAGATGTCCAACGCCAAGGCACCCGTCCTTGGCCACTTTGGTGCTGCTATCGCCGGCTTGAGTGAGTTGCTTCCCTACACATGCTATACTTTCGTGCACTGAACGGATCTCATAGCATCCATTCGTGCCTATGGGGCTCAGGAGTACTTTAGGCAGGAGTCGTACCGCAGGATCGATAAGTATGTCCGTGCGGCGCGTACGTTCTACAATCTCAATCGCTGGGTCTCCATCCGCATCGAGGCTCTTGGGTCTCTGTTCGCTTCCTGCCTCGCCGCATATCTCGTGTATGGAGCGAAAACTAGGGCGGCGAACATTGGTTTCTCCTTGAATATGGCCGGTATGTGTCCCCTGAATCTAGGTGATTGCGGATTGATTGACTGCCAATCAAGTCGGTTTCAGCAGCATGATTTTGTGGTGGATTCGTGTCCTGAACGAGTTTGAAGTGAACGGAAACAGGTGCGCTATGGACCGCTTCGTCACATTGAGTCGTATTGCAGATCTCAAGGGGTCGTTAGCCTGGAACGAATTCAGCAATACGTCACGATCGAGCAGGAAGAAAAACCTACTAGCGATGGGATTCCTCCCGCATACTGGCCTGCTAGCGGGAGTCTCCGTGTAGAGAAGCTTTCCGCCCGCTACTCGGTAGACGGTCCTCGTGTTCTCCACGAGATCTCTTTCGAGGTCAAGTCTGGCGAGCGTGTCGGAATTGGTGGGTTATGTAACCCACTGCACGCTGCGTTCCTGCGCTCAAAAGTCTCTAGTTGGTCGGACGGGCAGTGGCAAGAGCTCGTTGACTCTCGCGCTTCTCCGTTTGATTATAACTGAGGGCAAGGTTTACTATGATGGTATCGCCACAGACTCTGTCAACCTCGATGCTCTCCGCTCGCACATCACCATCATCCCTCAAGTCCCGGAACTTCTCAGCGGCACACTCCGCGAGAACCTCGATCCATTCTCGCAGTATGATGATGCTGTCCTGAATGATGCCCTGCGTGCCGCGGGTCTGTTCTCCTTGCAGAGCGATACGGAAGAAGGACGCATCACGCTTGATTCGCAGATCTCTAGTGGTGGAAGCAACCTTTCCGTTGGCCAGCGTCAAATACTCGCACTCGCTCGTGCGATCGTGCGTCAGAGCAAGCTGCTCATCCTCGATGAAGCGACATCTGCTATTGGTACGTTCCTCCAAATTGCCGGCAGATTCGTGAGAGGTCCTGAGCACTTTGGTTGCAGATTATGAGACCGATGAAGTGATTCAAAAGTCACTTCGCGAGGAGTTGGGTAATGATGTTACCCTTCTTACGATCGCGCATCGATTGCAGACAATCATGGACGCGGACAAAATCGTGCGTATCCCGTCCATCTTGCTGATCTCCTATTTGGCTCACTTGCATTTTCCTCCCAGCTCGTGCTTGATGCCGGTCGCATTGTAAGTTTAAGGGCAGTTTAATGTCGTATGTCGTCACTGACGCATCGTTTAGGCCGAGTTTGGCGCTCCAGCTGAGCTTCTCAAGAACGAGAAGGGCATGCTTCGTGCCTTGGTCGATGAAAGCGGTGACAAAGAGAAGCTCTATGCGATGGCCGGCTCGAGGTGAGATTAGTATCTCCAGACTTCCAGGATAGCGATCGGTGATGTGGATATGTGGTATCTAAGTCTGTATTTGCGACATCCAGCTAGAGCACTAGAGTCGAGGGTCCTATGCGACACCTACACCTAACACACCGTATATACTTTTCAGTACTATTAAGTGGACAATGGTTCCTTTGCAATCTTACTGGAATCAAGCATAGTGCAAGTGAAAATGTCATGACAGTTCGACATAATCCTATTGTTCCTGTCAGTGACAGCCTCTGCGCACAGAGTAGCTTTGATTGTGGTTTGTGATATCTTCATGACTCGTTTCGCATTGCGTTCCTCCTGATCTCGTCGAGGTCGATCACCTTGAACGACCAGGGTCGGCCAGGATCCCCCGCTCTGCATCATTCCAAGTTCCGAACAGCGAAGTTTGTTAGTCAAGGGATGCCAAGGGGGAAGTGTGCTTGACCAACAATGTCCGCTTGCAGGGGGGCCTCGTGACGCACCTTCACAGTTCTGTAAGTCTAGTTTGGTGCGCATGCGGAGGGCTCGACGAGGAAAGCAATCACAATCGTCGGAGCATACATCAAGGAGATCCCGCATATTTAGAAGTCCCTTTGAGAGCACGTCGCGCATCCCGCTCTTCCTTCAAGCCGGCGATCTCCTTGACACTCACGACTCGGAATGGCCACGTAAGCCAGGTTCCTCCGCTGCGCATCACCTTGAGTCCCATGTCCTCCAACAGATCGTCTGCGACTTGGGGCCAGCTGCGGAGAGATGGTGTTCACGGTCAGAGCGACAAGCCGTATGAGAGAGATGTTCGACTCACCCCCAGAAGCCGATATTGCTGGTGTGGCTGCTATTCGCTGTAGGTGCGACCTGCGGGTACCGGTGCCTCAGCCATGCAGCCTGTCGCTCTGTCTCTTCTAGAGCGACTTCTGACGTCGCAGGGAGACGCATGTCGTCCTCGAGGAAGTAGGAAGATATCCAGTGCGAGCCGACTTCGAGCATGTATCCAAAGTGTGTCGAGAACTGTCAAGACGAATACAATATGAGGAGCTTTCAGGGTGCTGCATGAAGCGAGGACGTACGATTGCTCCATTCACTGCGAAGTCGCGGCGCTCGATATTCTTTGCGGGGACTATACCCCTATAGATGGACGACGACCAGCGTTCAGCGACTGGGTTCAGGGGAGGAGGGTCCCTTAGGGTCAGATAGTCCCAGCGATAGGGCTGGCTTTGGTAAGCTAAGTGCGGCTTGAGGCCCAATTCCTCTTGGGCCTCTTCTGCAAGGAGTAATTGAGCAAACACATCAGATGAGGCGCATATACGAAATGGGAGTACCATCGAACATGGCAGACCACGATGAGTGATAGCCGGTTGCAAGCACAATGGCGCTGGCACGGATGGACACTCCGTTATCAAGTAAGACCGACTCCCCGTCCGTACCGAAACTCGTAGCGTAGGCTGGGGATACGACGGAAATCTTTCCGGAGAGAGTGAGCGCATGAAACCCGTTCGGACGCGGGACGCCTTCGTCATTCACGCGATCGTGCCAGAATGGAGAGACGGTGTTGCGCAAGGGGGAGCCTAGTGGGATGCCAGCAGCCTTGAACTGTTGAGATGGTGTGCAGAACGTTTGAACTCAATGGCCGACGTTGCAAGAATTGTGGAGCTTACGGAGGCGCTGACGAGTCCGGTCCAGAAAAGGTCAAAGAGCTTTTTGCCCAGCCATGTAGTATGGACGAATCGTCTTTAATGGTGGTCAGTATCGTGCAAGAAGATATGATACGCGAAGAGCTCACTCCAACCACGTCCGCAAGTAGATATGAGGTGAAAATAGGGAGAGCAATCTAGGAGCATGATACTCAGCATGACACGTTTCGCGAGAGGACTGATCTAGCGCCGCTTCCCTGCTCTTTCGCACCCAATTTGGGAGAGGCTCACTAGCAGCGAGGAACGCGTCGAAGTTCGGGCACACGATCGTCACCTTGCGACCTTCATTAGCAAGGTAAGCGGCTATGCTAAAAAAGTGCAATGATCAGATGTCAATAGAGGGAAGCGCAAATATTCGATCACTCGCTCTTGTGCAGATTTCCCGCCTCCAACGACAAGTACCGTAGGGGAATCAGGCTCGGCGCTAGATACGGCGGGAGGGACAGATGCCAGCAGATCGCTCAACTTGGACCCGAAGTCGGCGCTATGGAAGACGATCCCCTTGAAGCCGGATGCAGCTGCAGACTCTGGGCTCATGTTGGGAGGGAATCTTGGCGCGCTTTGTCCCTATGCATAATACCAACAGTTTGCGAGGTTGCACTCGAGTCTGGAGTAGAGCACCTACCCCTGTGCATAGCACCACACGTCGATAATGGCGAACCTCGGTGAGACCAGTCTTGCGATGGTGCACTCGGACCCGCCACCCTGTTCCGGAAGGAGGTCGCTCGATGCGCACGACTTCAACCCCGTACTGAATCTTGTCCTTGAGGAACTTGGACCCGAAGGTCTCTAGATACGCGCCTACCTCGTCTCCCGACGTACGCCCGCAGTCTGACGCGGGAGGAGGCATGCTCAACGCCGAAACGCAGTATTCGCCATGTACGCTGGATATGGACAACACATGAGCGTTCTAATGGGCAAAGCGAGTGTAATACATACCTGTTGAGATACAAACCAGGGTAGGTCTTCCCTTGCGCCCAATTCCCTCCAACGTGGGCATCACGCGTTAGCACCTGCACGTCCTCGAATCCATCGCGAATGAGTGTGTATGCGGTGATGAGACCTGCCAGCCCAGCACCGACTACAGCGATCGCTCCGTTCCGGGGATGGTTGTCACGTCCATCTCTGCGTTGCTGCATGTAAATGGCATAAAGACGAGCGCTTGAACAGATGAGGTGGCGTGAAGATGAAGGTTGAGCTCTTGGGACCTTGGTTTCGAAACTGAAAGTTGCTACCACGGTCGTGACGCACGGAGTGCAACACCAACACTCGGCGCCCCGGATTTATATGACGCTCTCAGTTCGCACGCTCCTTGACTTGCATACAGTCTCCCAAAGCTAGAATGAATGCGTGCAAAGCATTGCACGCTACATAGCAGCGCTACATACTAATAGCCCAAACCGGAGATCCGATCGCGAACGGCCACCGCGAGGCCGGGGACCGACCAATGACCCTGTCGGCGGAGAAGAGCGAGCCGAAGGAGGTTCTGCGCATCCACTCATGTTGCACCGTCCGCCATGAATTCGAGGAGTAGTATAACCAAGCTGTACCGTCAAACAGCGAACTGTGGAATTCACGATACCGTTAGGGAGAGGGTCTTTGCGGTTGCATCGACACGCGGAGGCATCCCTAGAGTCCGCGTTCCCGACCGCCCAAAACATAACTGATGAGAGAGCAGCACGGACTAGGGGACTGATCTGATGTCGACTGCTTTCATGTTGCGAAAAGAGCAATACTAGTGTGACCCCAGAAGCTACGGATTAAGCGCCTGACCCCAGAAGCTACTGACACGCCTCCAGTTCTCGCATTTCCCTGTCAAAAAGTGTGCACGGGTTACACGCGAGAAGATGTACTTCAAAAATATCATTGTAAAAAACAAAGAAGGAAATCGGAAGGGATTTGCTCCCGATACAAGTCAATCTCAGTAGGGTTTCAAGGGTTTACTGACCTTGGTGAGCTGCCACAAAAAGATCTGCAGCGCCGATCTTTCTGTAACTTCGCAAAGTGTTCTGAACATTCTCAATAAACTTTCTTGTTCAGTCTCCGAAGGGTTCCGGGTTGCAGTATTCGAAAGATAGGAAGAGGTCTCTCGAGCGTGACATTCAGCCACTGACCGAGATAAAGCTGACTTTCAATCTGAGCGCTTCGACAATGTTGCCCCGGCCAACTTCGCTATCAAACGACTGATAACAGCGGTGTTTGAATCGGCAGTCTTCGGCATTGTGACCATCCATGACAATCTATGGGCGCTTT